>NC_133324.1:680076421-680196421 GCF_042186555.1 Aquarana catesbeiana | reverse complement strand
TTCATAGTAGGTATTGTGTTCTTTGGTTGCAACCCAGCATTCTCTCTCCTCCAAACACGACGAGTTGTGTTTCTACCAAACAGTTCTACTTTGATTTCATCTGACCATATGACATTCTCCCAATCCTCTTCTGGATCATCCAAATGCTCTCTAGCAAACCTCAGAGGGGCCCGGACATGTACTGGCTTAAGCAGTCTGGCACTGCAGGATCTGAGTCCCTGGCGGCGTAGTGTGTTACTGATGGTAGCCTTTGTTACGTTGGTCCCAGCTCTCTGCAGGTCATTCACTAGGTCCCCCCATGTGGTTCTGGGATTTTTGCTCACTGTTCTTGTGATCATTTTGACCCCACGGGGTGAGATCTTGCGTGGAGCCCCAGATCGAGGGAGATTATCAGTGGTCTTGTATGTCTTCCATTTTCTAATTATTGCTCCCACAGTTGATTTCTTCACACCAAGCTGCTTGCCTATTGCAGATTCAGTCTTCCCAGCCTGGTGCAGGTCTACAATTTTGTTTCTGATGTCCTTCGATAGCTCTTTGGTTTTCACCATAGTGGAGTTTGGAGTGTCACTGTTTGAAGTTGTGGACAGGTGTCTTTTATACTAATAACAAGTTCAAACAGGTGCCATTAATACAGGTAATGAGTGGAGGACAGAGGAGCCTCTTAAAGAAGAAGATACAGGTCTGTGAGAGCCAGAAATCTTGCTTGTTTGTAGGTGACCAAATTAGGTGACCAAATTGCAGGTAACCTTATTTTCCACCATAATTTGCAAATAAATTCTTTCAAAAATCAGACAATGTGATTGTCTGAATTTGTTTCCACATTTTGCCTCTCATAGTTGAGGTATACCTATGATGACAATTACAGGCCTCTCTCATCTTTTTAAGTGGGAGAACTTGCACAATTGGTGGCTGACTAAATACTTTTTTGCCCCAATGTATAGCTGCTACAAAATAGGGCATAGATTTAGGGACTTTACATTTTTTTTAATTGTTTTTACTGGTAATGGCGGCGATCTGCGATTTTTAGTGAGACTGTGACATTGTGGCGGATAAATTTGCCTCTAAGTGACACTTTTTGGGGACCAGTGACACCAATACAGTGATCAGTGCTAAAAAATGCATTGATCAATGTGTAAATGGCACTAGAGTCGATTAAGGGGTTAACTGTGTTTCCTGGGTGTGTTCTAACTGTGTGGGGGCTGGGCTTACTGGGACAACACAGAGATTGCTGTTCCTGATCACTAGGCACAGCAGGTCTGCATATTGTTCCCTGTCAGATCGGGGATCCGCCTTGTTTACATAGGCAGATCTTCATTCTGCCTGTCTGTACCACGAGCGTGGGTGGCCAGCGGACATCGAGTCCAAGGGACCTGCGCACGTGCTCCCCCAGCATGTACCCGCCCACACTATCACATGCACAGACCGACGTACAGGTACATTGGTTTGCACAGCCAAGCCACCTTGTTGTGGTATATATGTGGAAGGCAGTCAACAAGTGGTTAAATATAAAGAATGAGAACAACAGCCCCAATCAGGAGACATGTACACCACTGTGCAATGGAAAGTGTCGGAAAACTTTTATGTTCACCATGTGGGCTGTCACCAGTAGCTGAATGGACTCTATTATGGAATCAGAGTGGCCTGCAAATAGTATCCTAGTATCAGATGCCAAGACCAAGGTGATTTGATCAGATCCTCGTGGTATCTCCAGTTCACCAATCGTATTAGATGTATATGGCAACAGTGATGATGCAAGATTCTATTCTGTGATAGCACAGAAAATGTGGTGTAGCTTTCATTCAGTTCTTCCAGTGCCAACTCAATGGTTTCTGCTTGTTTAAAGCTTTCTTTGAGGGGCCTGCACCACCAGAATGGGGCTCCAACCATATAGCTAATTTAGAGTCTGCACAGGAAGGATTTCCACCAAGAAGAGGCTGAACCTGGCTGGGAAGACAAATGGTAAGGGATACCTTGTGAATCCAGTCCTGATCAGATGAGGACAAAAAGGAGAACCATATGAGAAGGAACATCATCAGGATCATCAGCCTTCCAGATAGGTAAAAATCCTAGCAACTTGGTTGAACACTGGCTTCAGTCCACCTTTCCTGATGCCTCATTCTTAACAGATATTGTGGTACAAAATTCCCATCCATGGCCATTGCTGGCTAAACTTCTTAAATGTAAGGATAGGGACCTTGTCCTGCAAAATTTCAGCGAAAAGGCACTATTCAAGTGAAGATGTTACCATGTCTGTTTTTCCTGTTTTATAACAGTGTACCTTCTGAGTCTTGAGGCTCATAGCTGTTAATCTGCCAAGTAATATCATCTACTGCACTCTTTTCCTAGACTGCTAACTTTAAAAGATTAGGAGTGATATTTGGTAATGCCACTAATGAACTACTCACTGTTCTCCTTGCAGGTAAAGACGCTGTACATAAAGATCTGCATCTCTTTACTTCTCCTTCTTTATTCATACTGCGGATCTGTGCTTCCTTCACCTCTTCTAATTCCAGTCAAACCATCATTCATCATAGGGCAGCTATGACATCAGGAAGCCAAGCCCTGCCCCCACAAAGGTGGATGTTTCCACAGCAAGACAATGCAGAGCATGACATGGTAAGTCATTTGCATTTTGCTTGTTTTTTTTATGCACATTTTCCATAGGTTAGGTCTTCTTAAAGCCAAATTCTGTCTTTCCTGCTTTCTCATATAGTATTGTATTTCTGCTCATCTACAATTCCATGACATACATTTTTTTTAGTTTGCTGGTTTGGACTCCCTTCAATGGGAGCCAAGCATCATATATATAGAAATGACATTTCTATCTCTTTTATATTTGACAGCTTCCCTCTGTCAATGATTCCTAAGTGAGCAGCGGGTGCTGGTACCTGCTGTGTCCCTATCAGCTGCCGCTGTCATTGGCACATTACTTACATGGATGGGAATCCCCAGCCACATAAGCAAAGGGTGATATCACATGATACCAGTGACATCACTGCCCCAATATGATCACTGGCCTTATATACAGTAGTTGACAGCTCCATCAGGTTTTTAATTTTGACATCTAACATGGGAGCTCCAGGAGAAAGACTAGGCTAATAGAGTATCAGTGGGGAGTGCCCCCACTACAGCACTGTCTATCTGCACCACTCACCCCGAGTCTCCCTCCCTGCCTGCTGACATCACCAGGTGGCCCTGCCCCTAACATTTTTAAGAGCTGTCACTCAACGCAGTAGGTATTCTGTGGTTAGCCTTTGTCACGGACGGAGCTTCTTTTTTTCCGGGTCTGACAGTGAGGCAGGCATCATGATTTATGATGAATCTACATCGGGGGGACATTGTTTTTTTAGGTTTAATTTTTTTAAACAAAGGACTTGTCAAAAACCGTCCACTGTTTTTCTTTATTTTGATACTTTTTTGGTGAATGAGTGGGGGTACAAAGTACCCCCACTCATTCACATGGGGGGCAGGATCTGGGAGCCCCCTTATTAAAGGGAGCTTCTAGATTCTGATAAGCCCCCTACCCGCAGACCCCCACAACTACCACCCAGGGTTGTGGGGAAAAGGCCCTTGTTTCCATCAACATGGGGATAAGGTACTTTGAGGTGATGGGGCAGAGCCTCCCTTTCCCAAAGCACCCCCCTATGTTGAGGGCATGTGACCTGGTATGATTCAGAAGGCAGAAGGGGGGCACTTGCTCACCACCCCCTCATCCCTGGCCTGTCAGGCTGCTTGCTCGGATAAGGGTCTGGTATGGATTTTGAGCCTTTAAAAAAAATGGTATGGGGTTCTCCTTAAAATACATACCAGACCCAAAGGGCCTGGTATGGATTGGGGGGGGGGGGGTGATCCCACACCATTTTTTTTCAATGTTTTCAATTGCCAATAATGTTTTTGTTTTTATTCAGTGGTCAGTGGCGAAGCCCGCTGACAGCTGATGACTCATCCCTTGTTAGGGACACAGCGGCCGGCTCCTTAACAACCAGCTATTCACTGTGCCCTGATTGGGCAATGCTTTGCCCAATCAGGGCTTAGAATGCACAGTGCAAGAAAAAAAAACAGTTTAGGATATCCTATAACAGTTATAATAGGCTGTTATTCTGGCATGCAAGATGCTAAGATCCCTGCCTCTGTTTGTAAAGAAACAATGCTACTTTTGAAGAAGTACATTGTATTGCATCAGCAACTTCACATGCAGGTTTAAGGCATCCCTAAAGCATGTTATTTAAGGCTCCATTGACACCTAGGTGATTTGAATTGCGGGCCAAATCACAGCGAATCTACCCACGATTTTAAGTTGCAGCAAAATGCGTGGCATGTTTGCAATTCCATTACTTAGTAATGGCATCCTAAACGTGGTGCAATTTTGGTGCAATGAATTGCAATGCGTGATGCTTGTCGGAGCAGGAACTTCTTTTCGGCGGCAGCATATATTTTCCGCAACTGCAGCGTGATTTATTGTGCAACAACCGCAGCAGAACTGCACCCTAATTGGGGTGCCATTAAGAAGTAATGGAATCACAAACGCATCCCGTGTTTTGCTGCGATTCTTAATCGCAGGTAAAATCGCTGTGATTATGCCCGCGATTCAAATTGGCTTGGTGTGAATGAAGCCTAAAGGATTTGTGTATTTTTTTTTTTTTTCAAACATAATGTTTATTGATATTTTATCAAGCTGTACAAAGTAGATTAGGCATTGTGTAAGCAAAAACTTACAGAAAAGGAATGAGTGGCTGTGTAGTCGCTAAACATAAGGAATAGTTACACTAAATCAGGAACAGAAAGTCAATGTGAGCTAATCAATATACATGTTGAGCTAGTTTATACAAAGAGGTAGGAGACAAACAAGAGAACTACAGTAGGGCACTGGTTCCTGGGGAGAAGACTCATATTGGGCCAGTGTTCTGAGACTGAAATACAACATCTCTTTAAGTAACAGTATAATGGTTGCAGTCACTCATCAAACCAAAAGAAAACATTTATTCAGGTGTGGTGTGTGAGTAACAATCCAGGCTCTATGGAACTTTATTAGTTTCCTGAGCTGGAGTGCTAAAGAATGCTCATACCTCACTGTAAGATTCATCTGGGTCTTCACATCCGAAACATTAGGAACCAAGGAGCCCTTCCACTTTCTAGGGATCATTAATCTGGCACCCCAGCCTCTAACTAGGAACACTATATTAACCTGTGCACTGCAAGCCAAGCCTTGCTGATCAATATTGTGTGTTTGGCTTCCTGTGTGTTTCTTGCCGTGTGTTTTACGGCTGTTTCTGTTCCCCAATCTTGGCTTGTACTTTGACTATCCCTGCCTGCTTGTTATCCAAATCTATCCCTTGTTGTTGCGGTCTGCTGCTTCCTCTCTATCCTCCAGTAGCCTACCGTGAGAGTGAGCTGGGAGACCCTGGGGGCTGCGACCTGGAGCCAGTTGCAGCACAGTCTATCCTCACCACTAGAGGCTCTGGTGAACACCTGCTGTCTCTTAGACTCCACGCCCTAGGGAATCTTATGCTCCAGCTCCCAGTGGGATCTGTGTTGGTGCTCCAGTGGACCTGCTTTCCTGAACCACCCAGAGCTCCATCCACAGCAGTCAGCCATAGGGTTCACTAACTTAGCGGTGCACTCCTGACTCCAATGGTGTGCATCTGTCACCTGGCCTCAGGTGACCTGACAGTTTGATCAGCCATGGACCCGGCTGATGTGCCGCTACCCGCTGATGATCCATTGCACGGAATAATCCGCAGACTCGAGACCTAGGAATCTAATCAGACCCAGGATTTGGCTTCCCGCTTTGAGCAGCTTCAGGCCTTCTTAGGAACCTCGATTCAGCAACCTCAATCACAATCGGCAGCTGTACCTATTCCTGTCGCAGTTGCAGCCACACATTTGCTGCAACTGCCAGCTCCGTCCTGTTTCTCTGGGGACCCCAAGGCCTGCAAGGGGTTCCTCAGCCAGTGCACCATTCACTTTGAGCTCCAGCCTCAAACCTTTTTATCTGATCGGGCAAAGGTAGCCTATATTATTTCCCTGCTCTCTGGTGAGGCTTTAGCCTGGGCTGCTCCCCTATGGGAGAAGAATGATGTAGTGGTTTCTAGCCTGTCTGACTTCTTGAAGCTCTTTCAGAATATCTTTGAGGAACTGGGTCGGGTTTCTTCAGTGGCCAGTGCCCTTTTAACGTCTTTGCCAAGAGTCTTCCTCAGTGGGACAGTATGCCCTTCAGTTTCGTATACTAAGAGCTGAGTTGAGCTGGAACAATGAGGCCTTAGTTGCAACCTTTTTACATGGCCTCTCCGACCGAGTGAAGGATGAATTAACAGGAAGAATCATCCCCGCCGGTCTGGACGATGTCATCTCCTTGTGTAACCAGACCATATTCACTTTCAGGAGAGGTCCCTAGAAAAGACGTCAGCACTCCCTGGACCTTAGTCAGCCTGAGCTCCCCTCCCTTTGTACCGTGGAGCATCTTCTGCCAGCTGAGGAACCTATGCAGCTGGGCCAGACCAGGCTGGGCCTGTGTCTCTATTGTGGGGGCAGGGGTCATTTTCGTGACTCCTTCTCGCTTCATCCGGGAAACACTCGGGTCTAATACATCTAGAAGGTGGAGAATTGGTCCCCCAAATAATGTAGCCTTCTCGTCTTCTTCTTTCTGTGCTCATTCATGTAGGTGCTTCTTCTCAATCGGTCTTGGCATATCTGGACTCCGGGGCTGCTGGCACTTTTATGGACTGGAGAACTGCATCTTCCATGAAGCTTACCCTTTCGGCCCTTACCACGCCACTGGTGGTCTCGGTAATTGATGGCTATCCTTCCTTATCCTATCTAAGGCCTCATTGCATTGGGCCTTCCTTGGCTACAGCTCCACTCTCCACATGTGGACTGGACTTCTGGGCAGATCCTGGCTTGGGATCCTTCCTGTTTCTCGTCTTGCCTACTCAAGGTTACCCCGAAGGAGAGACTTCCGGTTGCAACCACATCTGTATCTTCTGCTCTTCCCGCTGCACATAGCAAATTCCGGGATGTGTTCTGCAATAAATCAACTGAGGTGCTTCCTCCTCACAGGCCCTTTGACTCTGCTATCGACCTTGTTCCCGGAGCAACTCTGCCAAGGGTCCGTACCTACCCTCTGTCCATTCCAAAGACCCAGGCCATGTCAGAGTATGTCGCTGAGAATCTAGAGAGGGGGTTTACCCACAAATTCTCATCGCCTGGGGGAGCAGGGTTCTTCTTCATTGCCAAAAAAGATAGTACCTTAAGACCCTGCATTGACTATCGAGGCTTAAACGTGGTGACAATCTAAAATCGATACCCCTTAATATCTGAACTATTAAACAGGTTGAAAGGTGCCTCCATTTTTAACAAGTTGGATCTCAGAGGTTCATATAATCTGACCCGGATGCAAGAAGATGACAAATGGAAAACCACGTTTAACACTAGGGTTGAGCATTACAAATACTTGGTTATGCCTTTTGGTTTGTGTAATGCTCCAGCTGTGTTCCAAAACTTTGTCAATGAAATTTTCAGGGATCTGCTGTATCAATTTGTCATCTATCTGGATGACATTCTCATCTTTTCAGAAAATCTGCTTGTCCACAGAAACCATGTCTGGATTGCACTTCAGCACCCTAGAGAGAATAATCTGTATGCCAAGCTGGAAAAATGTTCTTTTGAATGTTCTGAGGTCCTGTTTTTGGGATGCTTTGTCTCTAGTTTGGGTTTTGTATGGATACTGGAAAGGTCTCAGCCATTACCAACTGGCCTCTTCCTGCCAGCTTCAAAGCCACACAGTGCTTTCTTGGATTCACAAATTATTATAGGCAGTTCATTAGGAAATACACTTTCATTGCTGTGCCTATCATTGCCTTGACCGAGAAGCGTGCAAATGTCAAGGAATGGTCACCTGAAGCTGTCTCTGCATTTTACGATTTTAAACAGGCCTTTGTTTATGGACCTCTCTTGAGGAGATCCAATCCTGAGGAAAGGCCAAACATGTGCTTTCTTCTCCAAAAAAAATTCTCAGGCAGAGAAAAATTATGTTGGTGATCTGGAACTCCTTGCAATTAAATTGGCGTTAGAGGAGTAGCGTCATCTTTTGAAGGGTTCCCCTCACCTCATAACGAATTTCACTGATCATAAAAATCTTCGGTACTTACAGAATGCCAAATGTTTGAATCCCAGACAGGCCAGGTGGAGCCTTTTCTTCTCCCATTTTAATTTTCCAATTATATACAAACCTGGTTCCTGCAACAGTTGGGCTGATGCTCTCTCTAGGTCATTTGACACTTTGGATGAGGAGCCCACCCCTGAACCTGAGCCAGTCATTCTGACCTCATGCATTCTTGCCCATTCCACCACCCTGTTGTCAAAAATTCCTGGCAAGACCTTTGTCCCCACTGAATTAATAGTTAAGATCCTTCGCTGGGGACATGATTCCTAGGTCATGCTGGGTTCCTCCGATCCTTCCTGCTCATCAGTCACCACTACTGGTGGTCTACTCTCTGCTCGGATGTCAAGGACTACATTAAGGCTTGTCATGTCTGTGCTCAGTCTAAATCCTCCACACAAGTTCCTGCTGGTCTTCTCATGCTCTTGCCCATTCCCAAGGAGCCCTGGTCTCACATTGCCATGGATTGAACCCATCTTCCACTGTCTGAGAATAATATGGTCATTTGAGTGGTAAACCGTAGATCGGTTCTCCAAGATGGCTCATTTTGTTTCCTTTCCTGGTCTCCCTTCTGCTCCTGCTTTGGTTCCCATTTTTGTTCAAGAAATTATCCGCCTCCATGGGGTTCCTTCTCATATTGTTTCTGACAAGGGTGTTCAATTTACTTCTTGTTTTTGGAGAGCCTTTTTGCAAATCCCTCAATATTGTCTTGGATTTTTCCTCTTCTTACCACCCTCAATCCAATGGACAGACTGAGAGTGTTAATCAGGAGTTAGAGGCACTTCTTTGCAACTTAGTCTCTGCTCAACATGACGATTGGTCCTCTCTACTCCTGTAGGCAGAATTCTCTCACAGCAATCATGTAAACACCAGTTCTCAGAAGACACCCTTTTTCACAGTTTATGGAAGACACCCTCAGCTCCCTCTTCCATGACCTGTTCTCCAGACATTCCAGCTTTGGCAACGCCTCAGGAATCTTTCATTTCTATTTGTGGTGACGTTCATGATTCCCTCCTGGCAGCCGCTGGCAAATTCAAATGTTTTGCTGACCGTCACAAGCGTAAACCGCCTTCTCTACAGCCAGGGGACAAAGTCTGGCTTTCCACCAGAAACTTCAAGCTCCGGATTCTTTTTCTGAAGTTTGCCTCAAGATTCATTGGCCCGTACATTATAAACTCTAAACTGAATCCGGTTTGTTTCAAACTTTAGATTCATAAAAGCCTCAAAATCTCTAACTCCTTCCATGTGTCCCTTCTAAAGCCTTTAGTCCTTAATAAGTTCTCTCGTCCCCTCTCTACCATGGCCTAGGTTTCTGAGGATAATCAGGAGTATGAGGTTAGTCAAATTCTGGATTCCCGGCTCTGTAAAGGCATTCTTCAGTACAGGAAAGGGTTTGGTCCTGAGGAGAGGTCTTGGATCACTGCATCTGATGTTTTTGTGCCTTGTCTTTTGAGGAGGTTTCATCTGAGGTTTACATCCAAGCCTGGGCCCAAGCAGGTGAGGGGGAGACCTGGTAAGGGGGGGTCATGACTCTATAGTAGTGTTCATGTCTGTTTGCTCACCTTTCTGTTGTGTTCGGCTTAGAGGCAAGTAGCTGTTCACCTGTATGCTTAAGTAATCCTCCCTCAAGCATGGCTCCACCCCAGCCTCTATTTAGGAACACTATATTAACCTGTGCACTGCAAGCCAAGCCTTGCTGATCAATACTGTGAGATTTGGCTTCCTGTGTGTTTCTTGCTGTGTGCTCTATGTCTGTTTCTGTTCACCGATCTTGGCTTGTTCTTTGACCATCCTTGCCTGCCTGTTACCATGACCTTTGGCGTGTTCTTTGTCTAATCCTTGTCTGCTAGTTGCCTCAACCTTTGGCTTATCTCCTGACTATAGCTTGTTGTCCCGGTCTGCTGCTTCATCTCTATCCTCCAGTAGCCTACCATGAGCGTGAGCTGGGAGACCCTGGGGGCGGCGACCTGGAGCCAGTTGCAGCGCAGTCCATCCTCACCATTAGAGGGTCTGGTGAATACTTGCTGGCTCTTAGACTCCGCGCCCTGGGGAATCTTATACTCTAGCTCCCAGTGGGATCCGTGTTGGTGCTCCAGTGGACTTGCTTTCCTGAACCACCCAGAATTCCATCCACAGGAGTCAGCCTTAGGGTCCACTACCTTAGCGGTGCACTCCTGACTCCAACGGTGTGCATCTGTCACCTGGACCCAGGTGACCTGATAGCGAGTGCACTCTTTGGTTTTGTCAGACGCTCTGTCACCTCAGAGATAAATGTGAATACCCTGTTCCAGAAGCTTTTTAGGTGCAGACACTCCCACAATGTATGGATCAGGGTCCCCACTTCTTGACATCTCCTCCAGCATAGGTTATCATAAATATTTGTGAATTTTGCTAATCGCACTGGTGTTAGATATCACCTATTGAGTATTTTCTGGGAGATTTCGTAGTAGTTTATACACATAGTGTACATTGAATTGTATTGTACTGTATGGCCCTCAACCAGCGTGAATCTGAGAATACGGAACCCAACTCTTGTTCCCATTTTAGCAGGTAGGGAGATTTCACAAACTCCATTTTAGATTGAAGGAGGTTGTATAGAATGGAAATACCCTTTGCTTTAGGAGAGGTGGAGTTCCGGTAAGAATAAGCGAAGAAATTGTCTGCACATCGACGTTCTTGAAGTGCATTAATTGCATGCTCCATGCAAAGAATGGCACACACCACGGTTGCAGTAGCCAGAACAGAGATTAACTCACAGTGGTGTGTGTCATTGGTAATGAGTAAGCACAGTATAGCTGTGCAAAACTAGTCCACCTCTGTTTCAGCTACTGCAACCGTGGTGTGTGTCATTGTTTGTATGGAACATTCAATAAATGGACTTTAAGAATATCAGTGTGCAGACAATTTCTTCCCTTATTCAGTCTTCTATGGCAGGCGAGGTGGGGCTTGCTCCCATGTAAGGAGTCTTACACAATTCATTGTGCTTGGAGTTTTTCACCTGGAGAGTCAATTTTCCTTTGCTGTCTACTGGAGGTCCAGTAAGACCAGGCTATAGAGGGTAGTTCAAGTGAGGGGATCAGAATTCAGCTTAGGTAGGCTGAAATTTGCATAAAAGCAAATTGATCCAGGGACAAGATAGTATAAGTCTCTCTAATGATGTTGGTGGGGATCAGTTTGCCATTAATCATTAAGTACCAAAGAAAGATCGAGTTCAGGGGGAAAACTTTGCCTGTGGGGCACATTAGGTATTAAAAATTTGAACATTTCCAGAGGAATGGGGATGGAAGACTTGGGTAAAGAGGTAGGAAAGGTTTTAATGAAGTATTGCCAAGCTTCTACAGAGCCATGTATAGTAGAGTGGGTAGTCTTGGGGGTAGCACCAGAGAAGGATTGTGCCAGAAGAAAAGCATTGAAATGCATCTGTGGGGTGAAGTATTGTTCTCTGGCTAGCCAATGCTTGGCACTTGATGGGGTAAACCATTGTATTAGCTGATCTAGTACTATTGCCACAAGATAATCTTTCATGTCTGGTAGTCCCACCCCACCCACTTTGCTGTGTCTAATGAGAGTGTTGTAAGAACACCTTGGTCGTTTACCTTGCCATGTGTAGGAGCTTAGGGTGTGTTTCATGGCCATGAAGAAGGAAGGAGGAACGTGGATAGGTAAGTCTTGATAGAGGTATAGCAATGTAGGTAGTATTAGCATTTTGAAGGCTGTAACTGCCTGCCCATGATAGATTGGATTTACTCAGCTTAGTTATCTCTTGCTTGCAGGAGGCTAGCATCGAGATGTAGTTGGTCTGAAAGAGTTTGAAGGAGGTTGATGTTAGGGAGATCCCTAGGTAGGGCATAGAAGATATTACCCAGTGAAAAGGGAGAGACCTCTGTAATTGGGACTCAGTTGCTTTGTTGAGACTCACGCTATAGGACTTGGATTTGTTGATTTTCTAATATGATAATATACAGTTGAATTCTGACAAAACATCATATAAGGGGGGAAGGGAAGAAGTCAGATTTATGAGAGTTAACATGATGTAATCTGCAAATAGAGTTATTTTATACTCTTTTTAAAGATAGATATTCCTGAGATAGAGGAGTGAATTCTTATTTTTTGTGCTAGGGGCTCCATTAAGAGAGTGAATACGATAGGTGACAGAGGGCACCCCTGTCTAGTACCATTGGTGATTTGGAATTTATCAGAGTATGGCATCTGTGAGGACCTGAGCTGATGGTGTGGTATATAGGGTCATGATTGCTAAGAGTATATTGCCTTGAAAACCAAATTTGGACAGGTTGTTGTATAGATACATCCAATGTATCCTATCAAAGGCTTTCTCGGCGTCGAAAGTTAAGAATGTAGTAGGGGTTTTAGTAAATTCAACATAGTGGATTCAATTTATAATTTTCCGGGTGGCATCTGGTGCTTGGTGGCCAGATACAAAGCCCACTTGGTCAGGATTTATCAGATTAGGCATAATGGGGGATAATCTGTTAGCAATAGCCTTAGAGTAAATTTTTAAATCCACATTCAATAATGAGATGGGGTGCAAGTTTTCGGGAGATACCGGCTCCTTCCCAGGTTTTGGAAAGTTAACAATAGTTGCAATTAGCATTTCAGGTGGAAATGTGCCATTGACACAGCAGTGTTATATGTAAATTGTAGATGCAGTGATTGTGAGGATGAGAAAAGCTTGTAATATTCGGCTGAGAAGTTGTCAGGTCCTGGGGCTTTATTGTTTGGAAGGGAGAGGATCATTTGTTCTATTTTGTCAACCGTAAAGGGTTTTTTAAGGGTTTGTAATTGATCTTCTGATATTTTTGGTACTTTGTTGTGATCAAGGAAGTCAGAAATCAAATTGTCGGAAGGTTGTGACGTATTTGGGTCTTCCCTAAAATTATACAGGGAGCTGTAGAAAGTGCTGAGGCGTTGGCGATATCTTTTGGATTTTGCACTCTGCCACCATGAGTGGGATGTATAAGATTCTATGTTTGGCTGCCTGCTGTTTTAGTTGGGGTGCTAACAGTTTACCCGCTTTGTTGCCATTGGCAAAAAGTTAGACCTTAGTTCATGTATCTGTTTAGCGTGCTGCACTGATAAAAGAGTGCATAATTGATTTCTAGTAGTAGATAGTTGGTTGCTAATGGCGATAGTGAACCTAAGTTTGTTTTCTTCTTCTAGCCTTTCTATAGTGGGTAGAAGTGATTCCAGCTGCTGTTTCCTCTGCCTTTTAGCCTGAGCACTACATTTTAGCAGTACCCCCTACACGAAAGCCTTATGGGCGCTACATGTGTGAAGGGGGTTAGTGAGGGAGGGTGCATTGTTCTCAAATAATTCTTGAATTTACTTGTGAATGTATTTAGAGTTTGTAGGTGTGGACATTAGGAATACATCATTGTGCCACATGTTAATGTGCCCTCCCACACTCCCCCCCCCACACAGATCGAAATAGGGGTGTGGTCAGACCACGCAATGTTGTGTATAGTAGAGGATGTGATGTCCTGTAGTAGAATTTTGTCAGTCAGGAATAAGTCAATTCTTGAATATGAGCAATGGGGTTTGGAGAAAAAGGAATAGTCCCGCTCTGTGGAATGCTGACATCTCCAAATGTTAAACAGAGCATTGGTCTTGAGAAAGCTGTTCAGTGTGGATGCCCTTAGCCATTTTGGGGTGGGACCTGAGGTATCTAGAGAGCTGTCTGGAACTGCGTTGAAGTCCCCAACATACTCCCCTTTCGCTTCTTTTGGATCTTCTTCTAGAGATTTTGGAGAAACAAAATTTGTCTAGTGTTGGGTGCATATATGTTGACAATAATGTAAATTGCTTAATCGATTTCGCATATCGGAATGATGAACCTACCCTGTTCCTCGAGGGTCATACAAAGTGGTTTGAAGGATACAGTGTCTTTAATGGCAACAAGAACCCCTTTCTTCTTCTGAGCTGCCTTGGCAGAGTATATGTGGGAAAAACACTTGTGGGTGAAGGATGGGGCGTTATTGCGGACAAAGTGCATTTCTTGAAGGCGCAAGAGGTCACATTGAAATTTGATGGCTTCTGACCATATAGAGTGTCTCTTATTTGGGCTATTCGGCCCTTTGATATTGAAGGACGTGACCTTGAAGGGCATGTCTGTGTACAGCTATGGACCTTAGGGTCCCTTGAGGTGACCTGGAGGAGTAGGTTGAGAGGACAGTAGGTAATCAGTGTCCAAATGCGGTTAGAGAATCCCAGTGAGAGGAGAGGTTTACAAAGCTTAGGAGTAATAGGCAGTCAGTGAGGTCTGCTACAAAAGCTATAGTAGACATGCTTCAGCGACTGTATAGATTTGAGCAAAGAACTGTTAAGAGGATACCAGAAAGAAAAAAAAAAACTATGGACGTCTCCATGAAAAGTGTAACTTTTAGAAAACGTTAAAAAAAACTAGAAAAGAATGTGCAGTAAAATCTCTACTCTTACCTTGAGGGTTGTCAGCAAAGGCCCATATTCAGGGTGGCCATCAGGCCTAAAGTAGAGGGTGTTGGCCAGGGGGGCTTCTTCAGTAGGGATGAGCTTCGAGTTCGAGTCGAACTCATGTTCGACTCGAACATTGGCTGTTCGCAAGTTCGCCGAACAGCGAACAATTTGGGGTGTTCGCGGCAAATTCGAATGCCGCGGAACACCCTTTAAAAGTCTATGGGAGAAATCAAAAGTGCTAATTTTAAAGGCTAATATGTAAGTTATTGTCATAAAAAGTGTTTGGGGACCCAGGTCCTGCCCCAGGGGACATGGATCAATGCAAAAAAAAGTTTTAAAAACGGCCGTTTTTTCAGGAGCAGTGATTTTAATAATGCTTAAAGTCAAACAATAAAAGTGTAATATCCCTTTAAATTTCGTACCTGGGGGGTGTCTATAGTATGCCTGTAAAGGGGCGCATGTTTCCTGTGTTTAGAACAGTCTGACAGCAAAATGACATTTTGAAGGAAAAAACTCATTTAAAACTACCCGTGGCTATTGCATTGCCGACAATACACATAGAAGTTCATTGATAAAAATGGCATGGGAATTCCCCAAAGGGGAACCCCGAACCAAAATTAAAAAAAAAAAATGACGTGGGAGTCCCCCTAAATTCCATACCAGGCCCTTCAGGTCTGGTATGGATATTAAGGGGAACCCCGGCCAAAATTAAAAAAAAAAAATGACGTGGGGTTCCCCCTAAATTCCATACCAGACCCTTCAGGTCTGGTATGGATTTTAAGGGGAACCCCGCGCCAAAAAAAAAAAAAAAAACGGCGTGGGGTCCCCCCAAAAATCCATACCAGACCCTTATCCGAGCACGCAACCTGGCAGGCCGCAGGAAAAGAGGGGGGGACGAGAGTGCGGCCCCCCCCTCCTGAACCGTACCAGGCCACATGCCCTCAACATTGGGAGGGTGCTTTGGGGTAGCCCCCCAAAACACCTTGTCCCCATGTTGATGAGGACAAGGGCCTCATCCCCACAACCCTGGCCGGTGGTTGTGGGGGTCTGCGGGCGGGGGGCTTATCGGAATCTGAAAGCCCCCTTTAACAAGGGGACCCCCAGATCCGGCCCCCCCCCCGTGTGAAATGGTAAGGGAGTACCCCTACCATTTCACTAAAAAACTGTCAAAAATGTTAAAAATGACAAGAGACAGTTTTTGACAATTCCTTTATTTAAATACTTCTTCTTTCTTCTATCTTCCTTCATCTTCTGGTTCTTCTGGCTCTTCTGGTTCTTCCTCCGGCGTTCTCGTCCAGCATCTCCTCCGCAGCGTCTTCTATCTTCTTCTCCTCGGGCCGCTCCGCACCCATGGCATGGGGGGAGGCTCCCGCTCTTCTCTTCTTCTTCATCTTCTTCTCTTCTTCTTTTCTTCTCTTCTTCATTTTCTTCTCCGGGCCGCTCCTCACACATGCTAGCATGGCGGGAGGCTCCCGCTGTGTGATGACGCTCCTCGTCTGACAGTTCTTAAATAACGTGGGGCGGGGCCACCCGGTGACCCCGCCCCCCTCTGATGCACGGTGACTTGACGGGACTTCCCTGTGACGTCACGGGGAATGCCACAGGGAAGTCCCGTCATGTCCCGTGCGTCAGAGGGGGGCGGGGTCACCGGGTGGCCCCGCCCCCCATTATTTAAGAACTGTCAGACAAGGAGCGCCGTCACACAGCGGGAGCCTCCCTTCATGCCAGCATGGATGCGGAGCGGCCCGGAGAAGAAAATGAAGAAGAGAAGAAGAGAAGAAGATGAAGAAGAAGAGAAGAGCGGGAGCCTCCCCCCATGCCATGGGTGCGGAGCGGCCCGAGGAGAAGAAGATAGAAGACGCCGCGGAGGAGATGCTGGACGAGAACGCCGGAGGAAGAACCAGAAGAGCCAGAAGAACCAGAAGATGAAGGAAGATAGAAGAAAGAAGAAGTATTTAAATAAAGGAATTGTCAAAAACTGTCTCTTGTCATTTTTAACATTTTTGACAGTTTTTTAGTGAAATGGTAGGGGTACAAAGTACCCCCTTACCATTTCACACAGGGGGGGGGCCGGGATCTGGGGGTCCCCTTGTTAAAGGGGGCTTCCAGATTCCGATAAGCCCCCCGCCCGCAGACCCCCACAACCACCGGCCAGGGTTGTGGGGATGAGGCCCTTGTCCTCATCAACATGGGGACAAGGTGTTTTGGGGGGCTACCCCAAAGCACCCTCCCAATGTTGAGGGCATGTGGCCTGGTACGGTTCAGGAGGGGGGGGGCTGCACTCTCGTCCCTCTTTTCCTGCGGCCTGCCAGGTTGCGTGCTCGGATAAGGGTCTGGTATGGATTTTTGGGGGACCCCACGCCGTTTTTTTTTTTTTTTTTGGCGCGGAGTTCCCCTTAAAATCCATACCAGACCCTTCAGGTCTGGTATGGAATTTAGGGGGAACCCCACGTCATTTTTTTTTTTTTAATTTTGGCCAGGGTTCCCCTTAATATCCATACCAGACCTGAAGGGCCTGGTATGGAATTTAGGGGGACTCCCACATCATTTTTTTTTTTTATTTTGGTTCGGGGTTCCCCTTTGGGGAATTCCCATGCCGTTTTTATCAATGAACTTCTATGTGTATTGTCGGCAATGCAATAGCCGCGGGTAGTTTTAAATGAGTTTTTTCCTTCAAAATGTCATTTTGCTGTCAGACTGTTCTAAACACAGGAAACATGCGCCCCTTTACAGGCATACTATAGACACCCCCCAGGTACGAAATTTAAAGGGATATTACACTTTTATTGTTTGACTTTAAGCATTATTAAAATCACTGCTCCTGAAAAAACGTCCGTTTTTAAAACTTTTTTGCATTGATCCATGTCCCCTGGGGCAGGACCCAGGTCCCCAAACACTTTTTATGACAATAACTTGCATATTAGCCTTTAAAATTAGCACTTTTGATTATTCATGTTCGTGTCCCATAGACTTTAACGGTGTTCGCGTGTTCGAACCGAACAGGGGGGTGTTCGGCTCATCCCTATTCTTCAGGTTTCATCTTGTCTGGCTGGTCAGATGCATTCCAGATCTCATCGTCATGTTTGCGGTGAGGGTATGGTTGCATCGTTAAAGGAAAGGCTCGAGGATATTCCATTGATGCAGCAAGGTCAATCTGTCTTCAAGGGAGCGGATGTGATGGTCCTTCCCATCTTTAGTGACAATTAGTTTGACCGGATGCCCCCACTTGTATGTAATGTTGCGTTTGCATAATGGTTTGGTTATGGTGGCCAAATTCTTGCGCTTGCTCATTGTGTGTTGTGAAAAGTTGTCGAAAAAGGATAAGCCAGCATATTGATTTGGAAATGCTGCAGGGTTTCTGGTGGTCCAAAGAAGTTTCTCTTTGGTGTGAAAGAATGGATTTGGGTGATCGTGTCGCGTGGAACATTATCTGACAGAATAGGGTGTTTGGGAAGCCTGTGTATTCTGTCAATGAGTAACTCGGAAGGTGGGGCCTCCAGCAGGAGATCCGACATGGGTTTAGTGAAGAACTCTTTTAAGGCTGCAGGTTTAATGGACTCTGGCATGCCTCTTATTTATACATTGTTCCTATGGGAACAGTCTTCCAAATCTGCTAATTTGGCCTTAATCCAATCCATATCCCCCTCCCGCTCACCATGTATGTCTACCAAATCATGATGTGAATTCCCCCATTTTGTTTTCTAGATATGTGACACGTTCATCCAGTACATGCAAGTCAGCCTTAAATTGATTTCCCAGTGATAAGATGTCAGCATGGATTGAGCTTTGTAGAGAGAACAGCATGTCTCTAAGAGTGGTGTCCAGCACTGGCTGATTAGTGGTGGGGAAGGCAGGTATGAAGTTGTGCAATGCTGTGTTCCCTGGAGTGTGTGTCTGTGACAGGCTCACCTTGTTCTACTGGATGACCTCTGTAGTCAATCTGGGCCTGGATTTCGCTGGGTTGCTGGATGTGGAGAATGCCGGAGAGCAGTGTGCGGCACTGGCAGAGATAAGTAATTCTTCCCTGCTGAATCTGACATGGTCTTCTTCCTCCCCTATCATGCTACTGCAGGCTGTGAGATCGTGGCCAGCACCATCTTGGCCAGGAGTTCAGATGATAGAGTCGGCAACTCCAATAATCCCTAATCCATTTTATTGACACATGAAAAAGATTAAAAGATACAAACGAGCTCACGCATTCCGGCTGATAAGACATGTTCACAGCATGAATTACAAGTAAAAAAACAGGACATATATAGTGCAATTAAAAAGCCACCCTCCAATTGATACCTCACATCAGACATCACAATTAAATTTGATCAGCTGGTCAGGTATGGCAGAAACATAGTACAACAAAAAAACAACAGTGTTTGTTACAATAAATATATGTATATATAGCATGAACATCTATACAGCTGTTATGACATATGGGAAAGTAGCAAAAAAGTAGAAGAAAGGAGCACAGACACCACAGAAGGCAGTTATTTTAAAAATAAATCAACATACTGTAAGTTTAAGCCTATGGACATCCTGGTTTGTAAACTTAAAATCCACCAAACTTCTCTTTCTAGAAGTTTGAAGTGGAGATCTCCTCCTATTGGCGATTGTTTGACCCTCTGCAGGCCACAAAAGACAAAAGATCTCATGTCTCCAGAAAATGTCTAGAGACATGAGATAAATTCCTGTCCTTGGTATAGGAGGTCCCAAGAGAGTGCTCACTGATTCTTATTCTAAGGGGTCTGGATGTACAACCAGTCAACCAACGTATTGTAGTTTGCATTGCATGCATTTTATCAAATAAATGACATTGTTACTGTTGCAGTTGACAAAATCACGTATAGCAAACTCTTTACCAGTGGCATGAGAAGTAACAGTTTTAAGACTTCTGGTATGTTTTTCACAGAAGCGACAAGTAGATACACTGCAGGGACATGACCCTGTGGTATGTAGCCAAGTTTTGGAGTTAGACTTCTGATAAAGGCTAGGGGATAAAATACTGCCTAAAGAACATATCCAAACTCCTGAGAAAATGCACTCACAAATGTGACAGAACCACTTGTGGGAGAAAGCTCCAATTTCCTCTTATTGCACAGAGCACCATTCAAAAGCTAAGACCTGTGTCTAACAGATGCAATACGAATCGCTCTATTTGCCATATTTTCTACAGCCTTGTTCTTTGAGTCTATGTGCAATATTATTACACTCCCTTGTAAAGCTGACTTCATTAGAGCAATTGTGTCTAGCTCTGATGCATTCCCCCACTGGAATTGATCACATAGTGTGTGCTGGATGACAACTGATTGCCATAAGCAAGTAGTTTCTGGCACACTCCTTGTGAAAAGTGTGGGTTCTAATCTCCCCACTAATGCTATTTCCTATGAGAGTAATAGCCAAAAAGTTTACGCTGTCACAATGACTTTCCATGCTAAATTCTAAATTAAGGGAATTGTTATTCAAGTAAGAAAAAAGTGAGGTAACGTCATCCATGACGGCAGACTTCCAGTCTAAGATCAGGTTGTCAAAATATCGACCATACCACTTAATGGCAGCTCCATCTGGGTTGGTGTGGGAGAACAGGGCTAATTCTTCCCACCAGCCCATGTAGAGATTAGTAAGGGGTAGAGACATTTTGCACCCATAGAGGCTCCTCTGCATTGTAAAAAATATGTCTGGTAAAACAAAGTAATTGTGTTCTAAAAGAAAACATAGAGACATAACAATGAATTCTCTCAGTTCTGTATGGTATGAACTGTAGTTCTGTATGTATGGTATGAATTGTCATGCTCTAAGTGAAACCTCAAAGCCTGAATGGTCAGATCATGGGGGATACACGAATATTGAGATTTGACTTCCCTGGTAACCCATCTAAGTTAAACCCTGTGTGTGGAATAAAACAGTGGAAGTATCTTTAAAGTAACCAGAAAGCCTGGTGACCAAAGGCTGCAAATACGGGTCGATCCACTGGCCCAAATTTTCAAATAAAGATCCAATGCTGACCACTATAGGGTGGCCCTGTACTGGCAAAACATTTTTGTAAAGCTTGGGCAAATGCTGAAACACTGCTACTATAGGAAATTCTACCAAAAGGTATTCTGCTGTTTTAGGGGATAAAACTCTCATGTCCAATCCTTTACCTAGGAGTTCCGCCAATTGTTTTTTAAAAACAAGAGTTGGATCACTTTTTAAAGCTCTGTAGGTGGTAGCTAGGGATGAGCCGAACACCCCCCAGTTCGGTTTGCACCAGAACCTGCGAACGGACCGAAAATTTGCACGAACCTTAGAACTAGGGTTGTCCCGATACTGATACTAGTATCAGTATCGGCACAGATACCGAGCATTTTCACAAGTACTTGTACTCGGGCAAATGCTCCCGATGCTTCCCCCGATACCTGGACTGTCAGCGGTGATCGGTGCGTGCGGGAGTTACAAGCTTCTCCCCCCGCGGCTTTCAGCTGCTTTAGTGACATACAGCGCTGATCGGTGCTTGTAACTCCCCCACACGCGATCACCGCTGACTGTCACTGCATCCTCCTCCATGCCCCCTTCGTTCCTCTGTCCCCCGCCGCTGTCCCCCTCCGTTCCTCTGTCCCCCTCCGTTCCGCCGTTCCCCTCTCCTTCTCTGTCCCCTCCGTTCTGCTGTGCCTCTCCGCTGTCCCCTCCGTTCAGCCGTTCCGCTGTCCCCCTCTCCTTCTCTGTCCCCTCCGTTCTGCTGTGCCTCTCCGCTGTCCCCTCCGTTCTGCCATTCCGCTGTCCCCCTCTCCTTCTCTGTCCCCTCCGTTCTGCTGTGCCTCTCCGCTTTCCCCTCCGTTCTGCTGTCCTCCTCCTCCTTACTTTGTGTATGGACAGAGTCAGCTGACTCTGTCCATTCACATAACTGAAACATTGTAATCTCTTGTGATTACGATGTGTCAGTTTATGAATGGAGAGAAGCCGCTGTCTTCTCTCCATTCATTTTTAGTGCAGCTGAGACTGCAGAAAAAGGGACTGGGGAATCTCTATCCTCTGTCTCTTTCTCTGTCTCAAGGGGGAGATACCAGAGGTCTGTTAAGGCCCCTGATATCTCACCAAAGCCCCCCAACAGGGCTGATTAAAAAAAAAAAAAAACACATATTGCAATAAACAATAAAAAAAAATTATTTTAAAAAATAAAAATTGTAAATAAAAAAAAACACAGACACCGTTCACCCCCTCCCCCCCCCGAACAAAAAGAAAGCATTGTTAAAAAAAAAAAACACTGTCACGTGACATTAAAAAAAAAGTATCGGTATCGGCGAGTACTTGAAAAAAAGTATCGATACTTGTACTCAGTCCTAAAAAAGTGGTATCGGGACAATTCTACTTAGAACCCCATTGACGTCTATGGGACTCGAACGTTCGAAATCAAAAGTGCTCATTTTAAAGGCTAATTTGCATGGTATTGTCCTAAAATGGGTTTGGGGACATGTATCAATGCAAAAAAAAACTTTTAAAAACTGACGTTTTTTCGGGAGCAGTGATTTTAATGATGCTTAAAGTAAAAAAAAAAAGTGAAATATTCATTTAAATATCGTAACTGGGGGGTGTCTATAGTATGCCTGAAAAGTGGCGCATGTTTCCCGTGCTTAGAACAGTCCCTGCACAAAATGTCATTTTTAAAGGAAAAAAGGTCATTTAAAACTGCTTGCAGCTTTAATGTAATGTTGGGTCCTGGCTATATGGATAAAAATCAATGAGACAAACGGCATGGGTACCCCCAAGTCCATTACCAGGCCCTTTGGGTCTTGTATTGATATTAAGGGGAACCCCACACCCAAATTAAAAAAGGAAAGGTGTGGGGCCCCCAGGCAATAAATATACTCTGAACAGCAGTATACAGGCGGTGCAAACAAGACAGGGACTGTAGGTTTGTTGTTAAGTAGAATCTGTTTGTAATTTTGGAAAACCTAAGGAAGGGTTATGACCCCTGTGACATTTGTTTTGCTGTCTGTGTGCCTCTTCAGAAGATTTCACCTCACTTTTTGTCCCAATGACAAATGTTTTTTGAAAATTTGGGTTTTTTGTGAAACAAGGATTGGTGGTAAAGCATCAGTGGAAAGGAGAAAAGTTTTTCCCATATTAACTCTTACAAGAGAGATTTTCCCTTCCTAGGGGTAGATTTCATCTCATTTCCTGTTGTCTGCTTCCGTTTGCAAGTAGGAGTCGTTTTTAAGTTGGATTTTTGAAAGTAGGGGCCTGCCCTATATACTCAGCAGAAATTTGGGCCTTAGGTATTGTTGTGGCCACAACACTGTAAGCCCTCACAGGGCCCTGCTGTGAAATATTAGATAAAGAATTGTAATTACATGCCCCTGTTGAACAGGGGCAGAAAAATTGGGCCTTTGGTGGTGGTGCTGGTGCCACAACACTGTAAGTCCTCACAGATACTCTGCAAAGTCCTCACAGATACTCTGCAAAGAATTGCATCAAAAATTGTAATGACATGCCCCTGTTAAACAGGGGCTGAAAAATTGGGCCTTAGGCACTGGTGGCGGGACTGGCGGCGCCCAGAACCAAAAATGTTCTTACAAGCTATCATCATGATCACTGAGGAGGAAGAGGATAATTACTCAGTATAACAGGATAGTCACTCAGCATCAGCATAGGCAGTCTTTGAAGGGATCTGACATTTCAAAAAATGTATTTGGTTACATCAGCATCAGGTGCTTGGTAGCTGGTGGTGATCCAAGACTGATTCATTTTTATAAAGGTCAGTCAATCGACCGAGTCGTGGACAGACGCACCCTGTGATCGGTTACAAAGCCTCCAGCAGCACTGAATGTGCGTTCCGAAAGAACGCTGGATGCAGGACAGGCCAGTAGCTCAATTGAATACTGTGCAAGCTCTGGCCAGTGATCCATCCTCAAGACCCAGTAACCCAGAGGAATTTCGGTAGGAAAGTGTCCAAGTCAGATCTTGCCCCTTGGTATTCCTGCACCATGTAAAACAGACACTGACGATGGTTGCTGTAACTGATCATGCCTTGGGGCTGCGGACTAAAAAATTGTCTGAACGCATCGGTCAGATGGCCACCTTTTCCACTGCTCCTTCTTTGACTGACCAAAGCCTCAGCAACACATTGTCCAGAAACAGGAGTTTGTAACCTCCCAGTCTTTGGGAACGCGTTGCACAGACCTTTCTGCAAGGCCTCCTGAAGATGTTTCATCCTCTGATCCCTCTGCGACGGCAAGATAAGGTCCGCAACCTTACCCTTGTAACATGGATCAAGGAGGGTTGCCAGCCAGTAACGATCCACCGCCTTGATACTACGAATACAAGGATCCTTCTGCAGGCTTTGCAGGATCAGGGAGGCCATGCAGCGTAGGTTTGCTGAGGCATTTGGTCCGGAGTCATCTGGGTCACTAAGGACGACATGATCCGCAGCCACCTCCTCCCAGCCACGTACAAGTCCATGTGTTTCTTGGGACTGTAAATGATCCCTTAAAGACTGCTGCTGATGCTGAGTGCCAGGCTCCACCTCCATACTGACACAATCCTCCTCCTCCTCTTCCTGTGTGATCGGCGGGCACACAGGAACACTGTCTGGATAAAGGGGGCCTTGAGAGCTAAGGAAGTCTCTGCCTCTGTTCTGCCTCAAGTGCCCTGTCCATTATTCCATGCAGCATGTGCTCCGACAGGTGGACAAGGGGGACAGTGTCACTGATGCATGCACTGTCACTGCTCACCATCCTCGTGGCCTCCACAAATGGTGACAGGACAGAGCATGCATCCCTGATCATGGCCCACTGGTGTGGGGAAAAAAAACAAGCTCCCCTGACCCTGTCCTGGTGCCATAGTCGCACAGGTACTCATTGATGGCCCTCTGCTGTGTGTGCAGCCGCTGCAGCATGGCCAACCTTGAGTTCCACCTGGTGGGCATGTCACAGATTAGGCGGTTCTTGGGCAGGTTAAATTCCTTTTGGAGGTCTGCCAGCCGAGCACTGGCATTATATGACTGGCGGAAATGCGCACAGACTTTCCTGGCCTGCCTCAGGACATCCTGTAAGCCCGGGTACCTGCCCAAGAACCGCTGCACCACCAAGTTAAGGATGTGAGCCAAACAAGGCACATGGGTCATTTGTCCTTGTCGGAAGGCGGAGAGGAGGTTGGTGCCATTGTCACAAACCACCATTCCTGCCTTAAGTTGGTGTGGCGTCAACCATCTCTGAACCTGCCCCTGCAGAGCTGACAGAAACTCTGCCCCAGTGTGGCTCCTGTCCCCCAAGCACACCAGCTCAAGCACCGCATGGCATCTTTTGGCCTGCATACTTGAGTAGCCCCTTGAATGCCTACGGAGCACCGCTGGTTCCGAGGACAAAGCACAGGAAGAGCCATGGAGGAAGAAGAAGGGGAGGGGGTGGAGGAGAGAGGTGTGTCAGAATCATTAGTAGTGGCATTTTGGAGGCGTGGTGGCGGAACAACCTCCAACACTACTGCACCTTGTCCTGCACCCTTCCCAGCTGCTAGCAGATTCACCCAATGCGCAATTAAACTTAGGTAACGTCCCTGTCCATGCCTGCTGGACCATGAGTCAGCGGTTATATGCACCTTACCGCTGACCGCCCTGTCCAGCGAGTCATGGACATTGCCTTCCACATGTCGGTAGAGAGCCGGAATCGCCTTCTGTGAGAAAAAGTGGCGTTTGGGTACCTGTCACTGAGGAACCGCACATTCCACAAACTCAAGGAAGGGAGCAGAGTCTACCAACTGAAAAGGTAGCAGTTGAAGTGCTAGCAATTTTGCCAAGCTAGCATTTAGCATTCAACCGCTGGGCATGTGGATGGCTGGGAGCGAACTTCTTATGGCGGTGCAGCAGCTGGGGCAGGGAAATTTGCCTGGTACAATCTGACATCGGTGTACCGAAAGCCAGAGGACACACTACACCAACATTAAAATAATGTAGCTGCCTGCGGTAGTGATAGGATCAGGAAAACACCACCAACCTTCTACAGGTAGCTTTAGCTGAACACTGGGCAGAGGTCACACTACACTAACGTGTAAATAATGTAGCTGCCTGCGGTAGTGATAGGATCATTAAAACACCACCAACCTTCTACAGGTAGCTCTAGCTGAACATTGTGAAGAGGACGCACTACACTAACGTTAAAATAATGTAGCTGCCTGCGGTAGTGGTAGGATCAGGAAAACACCACCAACCTTCTACAGGTAGCTTTAGCTGAACACTGTGCAGAGGTCGCACTAGACTAGCGTGTAAATAATGTAGCTGCTTGCGGTAGTAATAGGATCAGGAAAACACCACCAACCTTCTATAGATAGCTTTAGCTGAACACTGTGCAGAGGACGCACTACACTAACGTTAAAATAATGTAGCTGCCTGCGGTAGTGATAGGATCAGGAAAACACCACCAACCTTCTACAGGTAGCTTTAGCTGAACACTGTGCAGAGGTCGCACTACACTAACTTGTAGCTTTAGCTGAACACTGTTCAGAGGACGCACTACACTAACTTGTAGCTTTAGCTGAACACTGTGAGGAGGACGCACTACACTAACTTGTGGCTTTAGCTGAACACTGTGAGGAGGACGCACTACACTAACTTGTAGCTTTAGCTGAACACTGTGCAGAGGTCGCACTACACTAACTCGTAGCTTTAGCTGAACACTGTTCAGAGGACGCACTACACTAATTTGTAGCTTTAGCTGAACACTGTTCAGAGGACGCACTTCACAAACTTGTAGCTTTAGCTGAACACTGTTCAGAGGATGCACTACATTAACTTGTAGCTTTAGCTGAACACTGTGCAGAGGTTGCACTACACTAACTTGTAGCTTTAGCTGAGCACTGTGGGGAGGATGCACTACACTAACTTGTAGCTTTAGCTGAACACTGTGCACTACACTAACTTGTAGCTTTAGATGAACACTGTTCAGAGGACGCACTACACTAACTTGTAGCTTTAGCTGAACACTGTGCAGAGGTCACACTACACTAACTTGTAGCTTTAGCTGAACACTGTGAGGAGGACACACTACACTAACTTGTAGCTTTAGCTGAACACTGTGAGGAGGACGCACTACACTAACTTGTAGATTTAGCTGAACACTGTGCACTACACTAACTTGTATCTTTAGCTGAACACTGTTCAGAGGATGCACTAGACTAGCGTGTAAATAATGTAGCTGCTTGCGGTAGTAATAGGATCAGGAAAACACCAACATTCTATAGATAGCTTTAGCTGAACACTGTGCAGAGGACGCACTACACTAACGTTAAAATAATGTAGCTGCCTGCGGTAGTGTTAGGATCAGGAAAACACCACCAACCTTCTACAGGTAGCTTTAGCTGAACACTGTGCAGAGGTCGCACTACACTAACGTGTAAATAATGTAGTTGCCTGCGGTAGTGATAGGTGTAGGAAAACACCACCAACCTTCTACAGGTAGCTTTAGCTGAACACTGTGCAGAAGTCGCACTACACTAACTTGTAGCTTTAGCTGAGCACTGTTCAGAGGATGCACTACACTAACTTGTAGCTTTAGCTGAACACTGTGCAGAGGTCGCACTACACTAACTTGTGGCTTTAGCTGAACACTGTGAGGAGGACGCACTACACTAACTTGTAGCTTTAGCTGAACACTGCGCAGAGGTCGCACTACACTAACTCGTAGCTTTAGCTGAACACTGTTCAGAGGATGCACTACACTAATTTGTAGCTTTAGCTGAACACTGTTCAGAGGATGCACTACACAAACTTGTAGCTTTAGCTGAACACTGTGCAGAGGTCGCACTACACTAACTTGTAGCTTTAGCTGAACACTGTTCAGAGGATGCACTACACTAACTTGTAGCTTTAGCTGAACACTGTGCAGAGGTTGCACTACACTAACTTGTAGCTTTAGCTGAGCACTGTGCACTTTTCATAGGAAGTGACTATTTTTTGTGGCCCACTACTTTAGGGTGCCCCTTCAGTAGCGCCAATAGAAATGTGACGTAGCTTCTTACATAACGATGTGATATCTTTTCAAGGTGAGCAGGTGCTCTTGAAGATTTAAAACTGCAGCGTACATATGTTCCTCGTCGTATTGAAGTTTAATATAGCTACATGCATTTTTTTTTTATATACTTTTTCAGAAACTGTGGAGCAGCTTTGCCTTCACCTACACAGGAGCTTTTTTACAATTGATATTGTGCCATTCAATCCTCATGAGCTCCCAATACAAATACTCTTCAGGGGGTTGGTGAGTGGTGTCCACTGTCTAGTTTGTCTTGTGGTCTACCTCTCTCTTCACCCGTAATATGTGTGAAATTTTATTATCTATGATATCTGTTACAGATACCGTAATCATCCTTTTTGCTTTTGATGATTTTCATCCATGTGAATATACATCCCTCCCTACGGGTGATCAGGCATCCATCTGGACTACACAGGGGGGAGTCACTTCTGGGGGCACCCCTCCTCCCCTCTTCTCTCTGTTGACGCCTCGTATCCTGCGACTTCCCCAGAACTCTTTTACAGAGGTATGGAGTTGACGCGGTGGTTGTGTTGGGTAGGAGTATTAGGGGAGGGTTGGGTGTGAGCCTGTGTGATGGGGGTTGTTGGGTGTTTTGTTGGGGGGGGGAGTGGGATGGGGGGGTGGGATGGTTTTTGTTTCTGTTTTTGTTTTTGTTTCTGGAGGGTGGTTTTGGTGGAGTTATGGTTGCACAAGCTAAAGAGCTTTCAAGTTACATAAATGTTAATGTTTTATGTATTTTTTTCTGTGTATTTACCTTTTTTCTCTTTCTCTTTTGAACATCCAAGGTTGTTTTTATCGTGAATATTGTTGTTGAATAATTGAAAAGCCTTGTCCATTTTCCTGATGAAGCCTTCTGGGCGAAACATGTTGAAATTATGTGGACGTGGTTATGCTTTGAACTCTTGGTGACCACAGTTTTTTTTTCATTGTCAATATTAGGTTGAGGATGTATACCTTTGACTGTGAATGTAAAACTGTTCTCACATTTTATCGTACATTTTTTTGTAAAACTGCTTTAATAAATATTTGATATATTTTTAGTAGATAATGTCTTTTCCTATATCAGGGGTACCTTTAAAATCCTATTTTCTACATATTTTTTGGTCTACTACTTCAGGGATGATGGTACATATATAAAAAACGTTTATAAACACTGATCTCTACCCATATAGCCTATTTAGCTGAACACTGTTCAGAGGACGCACTACACTAACTTGTAGCTTTAACTGAACACTGTGCAGAGGTCGCACTACACTAACTTGTACCTTTAGCTGAACACTGTGCAGAGGCCACACTAAACTAACGTGTAGCTTTAGCTGAACACTGTTCAGAGGATGCACTACACTAACTTGTAGCTTTAGCTGAACACTGTGTACTACACTAACTTGTAGCTTTAGCTGAACACTGTTCAGAGGACGCACTACACTAACTTGTAGCTTTAGCTGAACACTGTGCAGAGGTCGCACAACACTAACTTGTAGCTTTAGCTGAACACTGGTCAGAGGACGCACTACACTAACTATAAATAGTCTAGCTGCCTGACTGTGGTACTAATAGAATCAGAAGAATTTTCTTCAGGTAGCTGTAAATACTGTAACAACACAAGGCTGCCTGTCAGTAGGAAGATAATAACAGGAACGGATCTAGCTAAACTGAATACAGTGTATATATATATATATATATATATATATATATATATATATACACATACACACACACAACACCTGGGATGCATATATATATACACAATACACTGTAAGTGCAGCTAACTGACTGACTGCCCTGCCTAATCTATAACTTAAATCAAATGACACTGTCTCTTGGTCTCTGTCTCTCAATGCCGGAACACACTACACAGGGCCACTGTGCAGGCAGCCTTATATAGTGTGGGGCATGTACTAAATCCCCTGAGCCATAATTGGCCAAAGCCACTATGGCTTTGGGCAATTACAGCTCTCTCTATAGACGGCGCTGTGATTGGCCAAGCATGCGTGTCATAGTGCATGCTTTGCCAATCATCAGCCAGTAATGCACTACGATGCCGCAGTGAATTATGGGCTGTGACGCACCATACGAATTTGGCGCGAATGGCCCATATCGTTCGCAATTCAGTGAAAAGACGATGTTCGAGTCGAACATGGGTTCGACTCGAACATGAAGCTCATCCCTAGTGGTAACATCATTCAACTGTCACAAAGCCTTCGCTCTATAATCCTCTGTGGAGAGAATCACAACTGCACCCCTTTATCGGCTTCTTTAATTACAACTTCTCTACGAGATTTAAGATTAGTCAAATCCGATTTTTCTTTTTTTGTTAAATTGTTATTCATTCTAAATACAGGGGAAGTTGTGATTCTCTCTTGGAGTTGGAAAAGGTCCCTTTCTACAAATGCTTGGAAAGTTTCTACTGCTGTGCTATGGGTATGGATCGGGTAAAAAATATTTGTTAGCTTAACCACTTCAGCCCCGGAAGGTTTTACCCCCTTCCTGACCAGAGCACTTTTTACAATTCGGCACTGCATCGCTTTAACTGCTAATTGCGCGGTCATGCAATGCTGTACCCAAACGAAATTTGCGTCCTTTTCTTCCCACAAATAGAGCTTTCTTTTGATGGTATTTGATCACCTCTGCCGTTTTTATTTTTTGCGCTATACACGGAAAAAGACCAAAAATTTTGAAAAAAAATGATATTTTCTACTTTTTGTTCTAAAAAAAATCCAATAAACTCAATTTTAGTCATACATTTAGGCCAAAATGTATTCGGCCACATGTCTTTGGTAGAAAAAATGTCAATAAGTGTATATTTATTGGTTTGCGCAAAAGTTATAGCGCCTACAAACTAGGGTACATTTTCTGGAATTTACACAGCCTTTAATTTATGACTGCCTATGTCGTTTCTTGAGGTGCTAAAATGGCAGGGCAGTACAAAACCCCCACAAATGAACCCATTTTGAAAAGTAGACACCCCAAGGAATTTGCTGAGAGGCATGTTGAGCCCATTGAATATTCATTTTTTTTGTCCCAAGTGATTGAATAATGACAAAAAAAAAAAAAATTACTAAAAGTTGTCACTAAATGATATATTGCTCACACAGGCCATGGGCATATGTGGAATTGCACCCCAAAATACATTTAGCTGCTTCTCCTGAGTATGGGGATACCACATGTGTGGGACTTTTTGGGAGCCTAGCCGCGTACGGGGCCCCGAAAACCAATCACTGCCTTCAGGATTTCTAAGGGCGTACATTTTTGATTTTACTCCTCACTAACTATCACAGTTTTGAAGGCCATAAAATGCCCACATGGCATAAAACCCCCCCAAATGACCCCATTTTGGAAAGTAGACACCCCAAGCTATTTGCTTTGAGGCATGTTGAGTCCATGGAATGTTTTATATTTTGACACAAGTTGCGGGAAAATGACAATTTTTTTTTTTTTTTTGCACAAAGTTGTCACTAAATGATATATTGCTCACACAGGCCATGGGCATATGTGGAATTGCACCCCAAAATACATTTAGCTGCTTCTCCTGAGTACGGGGATACCACATGTGTGGGACTTTTTGAGAGCCTAGCCGCGTACGGGGCCCCGAAAACCAATCACTGCCTTCAGGATTTCTAAGGGCGTACATTTTTGATTTTACTCTTCACTACCTATCACAGTTTCGGAGGCCATGGAATGCCCAGGTGGCACAAACCCCCCCCCAAATGACCCCATTTTGGAAAGTAGACACCCCAAGCTATTTGCTGAGAGGCATGGTGAGTATTTTGCAGCTCTCATTTGTTTTTGAAAATAAAGAAAGACGAGAAAAAAAAAATTTTTTTTTCTTTTTTCAATTTTCAAAACTTTGTGACAAAAAGTGAGGTCTGCAAAATACTCACTATACCTCTCATCAAATAGCTTGGGGTGTCTACTTTCCAAAATGGGGTCATTTGGGGGGGTTTTTGCCACCTGGGCATTCCATGGCCTCTGAAACTGTGATAGGCAGTGAAGAGTGAAATCAAAATTTTACGGCCTTAGAAAGCCTGAAGGTGGTGCTTGGTTTTCGGGGTCCTGTGCGCGGCTAGGCTCCCAAAAAGTCTCACACATGTGGTATCCCCGTACTCAGGAGAAGAAACAGAATGTATTTTGGGGTGTAATTTCACATATTCCCATGGCATGTTTGAGCAATATATCATTTAGTGACAACTTTGCGCAAAAAAAAATAAAAAAAATAAAAAATTGTCTCTTTCCTGCAACTTGTGTCACAATATAAAATATTCCATGGACTCGACATGCCTCTCAGCAAATAGCTTGGGGTGTCTACTTTCCAAAATGGGGTCATTTGGGGGGGGTTTGAACTGTCCTGGCATTTTATGCACAACATCTAGAAGCTTATGTCACACATCACCCACTCTTCTAACCACTTGAAGACAAAGCCCTCTCTGACACTTTTTGATTACATAAAAAAATAATTTTTTTTTGCAAGAAAATTACTTTGAACCCCCAAACATTATATATTTTTTTAAAGCAAATGCCCTACAGATTAAAATGGTGGGTGTTTCATTTTTTTTTTTCACACAGTATTTGCGCAGCGATTTTTCAAACGCATTTTTTGGGGAAAAAACACACTTTTTTAAATTTTAATGCACTAAAACACACTATATTGCCCAAATGTTTGATGAAATAAAAAAGATGATCTTAGGCTGAGTACATGGATACCAAACATGACATGCTTTAAAATTGCGCACAAACGTGCGTGGCGACAAACTAAATACATTTTTAAAAGCCTTTAAAAGCCTTTACAGGTTACCACTTTAGATTTACAGAGGAGGTCTACTGCTAAAATTACTGCCCTCGATCTGACGTTCGCGGTGATACCTCACATGCATGGTACAATTGCGGTTTACATTTGACGCCAGACCGACGCTTGCGTTCGCCTTAGCGCGAGAGCAGGGGGGACAGGGGTGCTTTTTTTTTTTTTTTTTTTTTTTCTTTATTATTATTATTTTTTTATCTTATTTTTAAACTGTTCCTTTCATTTTTTTTTTTTTTTAAATCATTTTTATTGTTATCTCAGGGAATGTAAATATCCCCTATTATAGCAATAGGTAGTGACAGGTACTCTTTTTTGCAAAAATTGGGGTCCATTAGACCATAGATTTCTCCTCTGCCCTCAAAGCATCTGACCACACCAAGATCGGTGTGATAAAATGCTTTCCCATTTTCCCAATGGCGCTGTTTACATCCGGCGAAATCTAAGTCATAAAATGCTCGTAGCTTCCGGTTTCTTAGGCCATAGAGATGTTTGGAGCCACTCTGGTCTCTGATCAGCTCTATGGTCAGCTGGCTGAATCACCGGCTGCATTCTCAGGTTCCCTGTTGAGACAGGAGAGCCAGAGAAAAACACGGAAGACGTTGGGGGGGGGGCATTCCCTCCCACTGCTTGTAAAAGCAGTCTAGAGGCTAATTAGCTGCTAGGATTGCTTTTACATGAAAGCCGATCGCTGGCTGAAAAGAATGATAACAAGATGATACCTAAACCTGCAGGCATCATTCTGGTATAACCATTCAAAGTCGTGAATGGCGTACCTGAAGACAAAAAAATGGTTAACAATAAAGCACAGTAAACGGTAAGGTATAAAAAATTGCATACCTGAAAAACAAGCATGATAAAACATAATAACAATAAAACATTGCAGAATAGAATACAGTAAAAAAGAGCAGAACAAGAGAGAGAGAATAGAGAGAGAGAGAACAATAAAACGACAACTATTTTTTTTTAATTTTATATTTTTTTTTGTAACTAACTTTTATAACTGTAACCGGTTCCAGGTTCAGGTCTCTCAAAATGCGATGGCATCTTGGGAGACCCTGTGAAAGTGTCCCTAGTCTGTGCAATGCTGTACCCTACGCTAATACTCAACTAATGAATGGTAGCGTTCAAAACATTCACCAATGCAAAGACCAGGATTGTCAGGACAGGAGGGACAATAATAGCGGGTGTCACGCCTATATCCGCGCTTGCTGCAGACACAACATCTTTTTTGGGGGGGTTCGTTGGGTAGGGGTACTCGGGAGGACATAAAGAAAATGCCTCTCATGCAGCCGACTGCATTTGGTTGGGGATGTGAATGGGGGAAGTACGGGCGCTGCAGAAGCGGTGGGTTCCCAATTAGGATTGGCGAATGCAGCAGGAAGGGCACTATGGGCACGACGGGCCTGTGTTTGTCTTTTTGGTGGCAGCGGGACACTACTTGTGCTTGCCACCTCACCAGCTTGAACTGCACTTATGGGACTCGCCACGTCACCAAGTGTTACTGCAGTGCTGGTTTGACTACGACCGGGGTGTACTAGGCCGCTGGTGCTTGCCAGTTCACCAAAACGCTACAAAAAAAACTGTTAGCGATCGCAGGGATCAGGCCTGACTCTGCGAACGCTGCAGTTATGCGTTTAGTGTTTTGTAAGTGACAGTGATCGATCGATACTGCACTTGGGTGGGCTGGGCTGGGCCGGGCGGAGGGGCAAAACGCAGGTGCTAGCAGGTATCTGGGCTGATCCCACTAACACTGCATTTGTGGGAACCCTAAACTGCTGGGGACACTAGTATAGATCTGATCAGATCAGATATTGATCCGATCAGATACTATACCACTAAGGGAGGTGTACGGTGCGTGCGTGGGTGTTAGCGGTACTGGCGCTAACCTGACGCTGCCTGGGGCTGGTGCTTGCCAGTTCACCAAAACGCTACCAAAAAAACTGTTAGCGATCGCAGGGATCAGGCCTGACTCTGCGAACGCTGCAGTTATGCGTTTAGTGTTTTGTAAGTGACAGTGATCGATCGATACTGCACTTGGGTGGGCTGGGCCGGGCGGAGGGGCAAAACACAGGTGCTAGCAGGTATCTGGGCTGATCCCGCTAACACTGCGTTTTTGGGAACCCTAAACTGCTGGGGACGCTAGTATAGATCTGATCGGATCAGATATTGATCCATTCAGATACTATACCACTAAGGGAGGTGTACGCTGTGTGCGTGGGTGTTAGCGGTACTGGCGCTAACCTGACGCTGCCTGGGGCTGGTGCTTGCCAGTTCACCAAAACGCTACCAAGAAAACTGTTAGCGATCGCAGGGATCAGGCCTGACTCTATGAACGCTGCAGTTATGCGTTTAGTGTTTTGTAAGTGACAGTGATCGATCGATACTGCACTTGGGTGGGCTGGGCAGAGGGGAAAAACGCAGGTGCTAGCGGGTATCTGGGCTGATCCCGCTAACACTGCCTTTTTGGGAACCCTAAACTGCTGGGGACACTAGTATAGATCTGATCGGATCAGATATTGATCCGTTCTGATGCTATACCACTAAGGGAGGCGTATGCTGCGTGCGTGGGTGTTAGTGGTACTGGCGCTAATCTGACGCTGCCTGGGGCGACGCATATCACCGCCGGGCGATCAGGGGGCTAAACCTTTATTCGGTAATAAACGGCGGGTGCCCTGACACTATAAAAAATAAACGAACTAACCAGCGTCACCCGTAACGGTTATACGGTGATCAGTGGTGAAAGGGTTAACTAGGGGGCAATCAAGGGGTTAAAACATTTATTAGATAGTATATGGGGGTCCCTGTCGCTATAAAACGCTGACGGCGAACCTAAATATTTACCTCCCTAACTAGCGTCACCAGCGACACTAATACAGCGATCAGAAAAATGATCGCTTAGTGACACTGGTGACAGGGGGTGATCAAGGGGTTAAAACTTTATTAGGGGGGGTTAGGGGGGTATCCTAGACCTAAAGGGGGGTAATACTCACTGCCCTAACACTGTAACTGTCACAAACTGACACCATGCAGTAATCAGAAAAAAAAAAAAAAAAATTGCTGGTGTCAGTTTGTGACAGGGGGGGGGTGATTGGGGGGGATCGGGGGGCGATCAGGGGGGGATCGGGGGTGTAAAGTATGCCTGGCATGTTCTACTGTGTGTGTGTGTTGTGCACTTATATGTCTTCTCTCCTCGGCGCTGGAACGGAAACTGCCGAGCCGAGGAGAGATGACATCACATCCTCTGCCTGTGTGAAACTACAGGCAGGGGAGGATTCCAATTGGCTGGGAGCGATCGCGAGGGGGAGGCCACGATCGGATGGTCTCCCCCTCGCCTCCCGACGCTCCCAGTCAAATGCCGACCGCCACTGGCACCGGGGGGGGGTCCGATCGGGCCCCCCGCCCGCGGGAGGCAGATCACGTACGGGTACGTGATTCTGCCTGCCCGTGCCATTCTGCCGCCGTATATGTGCGTTAGGCGGTCGGCAAGTGGTTAAGAGAAGGTGTTCATTTCTATCTCATACGATCCACCCACAGACTCAGACTGTAGCCTTTCCAGAGATGACTTGCCCACAAGATCTATAAAAGATTGAAACCAATAGTGTCTGCTGGGCTGGAAACCTCAACCTGTGATGCTGCACGTGGATCATCAGGAGCAGAAAAGTGTTTTTCCAATAATAAATTGTGAACGAACCTGTTCACATCTAAAAGAGTGTTAAACAGATCAAAATGGACAGATGGTACAAATAAAAGGCCTTTAGAAAGGAGAGATATTTCAGCATCAGAGAGAATAATATGTGAAAGATTAACAACATTCCTAGTACTACCCAAATTAGTGGAATCATCGGTCATCTGTTTTACAATTTCTTGTTATTCCACACTTGTCTGAGATGGTTTTGTCTTCTTGGGGTGGTATCCCCCTCTTCTAGTCTTTCTTTTTGTTTTTTCTTATTGGTTTTTCTGTCCCAAGTTCCAGGCAGGTTTTTTGGAGTGTCCTGGTCAGGGTTGCCTTTCATAAAGACAGAGGAGGCTGAGCCCCTAGAAGAAAGTGACACTCTAACATTGTTAGAAAAAAAAAAGAAATAAGAGAAAGGTCTGGTGTCCCCAGTAACACACTTCCATTCCTATAACATATAGTAAAACAAAGGATTCGCCCTGGGACTTTAAATGAAGTGGGTACTGTTTCCGCCAGTAAACATAACAGTAGTAAATACAGTATATGGTTTATTCAAGTAAAATTGTTTACATGCATAGATAACACCAACAGTTGCCAAAAAAAGATATATAGAACAAGAAATATTGGTACATGGATGTAATAGCAGTCATAGTACACGGGCATCATACTACCCGACTAGTTTCGCGAGATCCAGCTCGCTCTTCAGGGGTGGATGTGTGTAACATTGTACCTAAGATAAAAAAGTATATAGTTGGCAAAATGGCACAGTATTAGTTATAAAGGCACAGGGTAGGAGGGGTTATGGGTCCCCATACTCACCACTGAGCTTGACCATGGCTACAGGTGTGCGGCTCCAAGATAGCGGCAGCAGGTGCCTCACCAGGGAGCTGAGGGGGCGAAGTCAGATGGGACCCCACGAGGGGCCAAATGGCGAGCAGGCATGGCATAGGTGTAGTGATGTCCCCCTAGAGACCTCGTTAGTTCATAAAGAGTGTAGGCTGTAAATATAAGTATGTTTGTCAGGCATCTAAAGTAATAAAGTAGAATCAATAAGTATTATCATGGAGATATATATGCATGAAATGAGAGGCATGGACCCAAAGATGGTAGGGAACATGGAGATGGTAGGAAACATAGGATAACAGAGGGATACTAACAGGTGCAAAGATAGAAAAGAAAAAGGGAAGTGAAAGAGGTGGACTGTGATTGTGTAATAGTAGGGTAGTGATGTATCCCTAAAGACCTCATTAGTCCATAAAGAGTATAGGCTATAAACATGAGTATGTTTGTCAGGCATCTAAAGTAGTAAAATCAATGAGTATTCGTATACAGATATGTATATATAAGTAAAAGGCCTGGGCCAAGGATGGTAGGGACATGGAGATGGTGGAAAACATAGGATAGCAGAGGGATACTAAGAAGTGACAAGATGAAGAAGACGGAGAGGAAAGAGGGGTGGATTGTGATAGTGTAGTGAGATGTGTGATATCAAAAATAAATGAAATAAATAAATAAATAAATAAATAAATAAATAAATAAAAATAAGTGCTCAAAAAATAAATAAAAGTGAATAAAATAAATAAAGCTATGTATGAGGTATGCAGGTATGCCTAAATATAACAAGTATCAAAAGGTGAAGATGGTAAATACCTGAGTGTCATGACCAAGTCGGGGGGGGCGTGACCGGATGTGGGAGTGAGAGGGAGTGTGAGATCTCCTCTCCCTCCGATCTGACCAGCTAAGCTACGGGCTGAGGAGACTGCCGGTGTATGCAGCAGTGTAAGCGGCAGTGTAAGCAGCGGATTCCGGCTAAACTATAGCGCGCTGCCGACGCAGACGTGGTGGATGGAGCTGAGGCGGGGTGTGAGAGACCCCTCCAGCGTGACAGCGGCCAAATGAGGAGACGCTTCGGTAGCGGCCACAGCAGCTCCAGCAGCGGCGGTGTTAGTGAGTGTGGCGGTGGAGAGCCAGGAAGACGGAGCCATAGGGGCGGCGTGAGAGGTCCCCCCCGAGTTGCCAGTAGCAATCAAATCTGGCTGAATACAGCAACAGCAGCAGGGCAGTGTGCGAAGTAAGCCAAGAGAATTAACAACGCAACGCCGTGAAACTGGAGATTTGCCCTGAAGACCTCAGATCCCAGACATAGGTGAAAACTTTCCTATTTTTTTTTCATACACTATGTTTGTGGCTGATGACTTTTATCCCTGGTTCCTGGTTAAAGAGTTGGCTTTTGAGTTGGCCCTTGATTGATTGACTGGCTCTTGAAGAAACCTAATTGAGTTTGCAAGGTGAAATAGAACTTTGTTGCCTTATTATTTATTGATTCTATTTATTCGGTTGAAGCAGCACCTGAAACAGAGGAAAATAGCAACCCCAATCCAGAGTGGGAGACGGACGGGGAGCTGGTATATGAGCTAGTGTATGAGGTTCCTTTCTTTATTATAATATTAATAGAGCCAGTGGAACTGCGGATGTAAGCTGCTTACTATAACATTTGCTGTTGAAACGGCGTTGCTCAACGGTGTTGCTCAAGTATCTGTTCACTGCCCAAGAGTCATTGAGCCGACGCTGTGCTGGCAGAGGTGTACAGAGTGCTATTTTTTGTGATACCGCTCTTTTTTTTTTTTTTTTTGCAAAACCAGTAGTCTGGGACTGTAACAACTTCATATCTCAAAACTGCTAAAGGAAAAGCGTTTTTTTCTCCTTTTTTTTTTCCCCTCCTCCTCCCACCCCCCTTTTTTTTTTCCCCCTCCCCCATGGCATAATAGTATGGCTGGGAAGCGTGCAACAGAGGAGAAGTTAAACCAGCATCAGTTACAAAATCAGCCGCACCAAGCAGGGGGCCAGGTTACACGCTCCGCAAGAAATCAGATAAACCAAGCGAAAGTCGCAGCAGTAGCTGCAGCAGCGGCTGCAACAAAGTTAGAGCGTTTTACTAGGACATCCCTATCACCAGTAAAATCCCAACAATTAACTCTAACGAGTTCCCTGGCGAGGAGGAAAAGTCAAAGCCAAAGTAGCGGGCCAATATCGGCCGCAACAAGTCCACTCGCAGTACCACCCACAAAAAGCCACGGGGCGGGAGAACTTGACTCTTCAAGCGGTGACACAGAACTTAAAAGGCTTTCAAATACAACTGAGGCCGGTATGGAGAGAGGCTATGGTGGAGGAGCGGAAGAGCCATCAATGAGGGATCTCCTGTATGCGATTACTGCATGTAAGGAATCAATTTCTGGTCTGGATGTTCAGTTAAAAAGCATAAGAGAAGAACTGATAGCGATGGGTGGTAGACTGAAAGAAACGGAGGGAAGAACAACAGCCCTAGAGGAGAGATTAAGTACCGTGGAAGACATACTATCCCCGCTTAAACAAGATATGACTGACATGAAGAAACGCATAGAAAATCAATCCGCTAAAATAGACGAACTAGAAAACAGAAACTGAAGAAACAACATAAGAGTAATAGGCATGCCTGAACGGAGCGAGGGCCCTGATCCTATTGAATTTCTGGAGGGATGGATCAAGGAGACATTCGGGGCTTCATCTTTTTCTCTTTTCTTTGGCATTGAACGCGCACATCGAATCCCTTTCAAACCTCGACAGGGCAAGGAGTACCCAAGACCTATAATTATGAAAATGTTTAATTTTAGAGACAAAGTATCTTTGCTGCGGAAAGCGAGAGAAATGAGAGAAATCTTTTACAGGGGGGTGCGAATTTCACTATATCAAGACTTCTTCCCGGACCTGCAAAAGCTTAGGGCGGCATACATGCCGATTAAACGTGTTCTACAGCAAAAAAAGATGGACTATGCATTACTGTACCCTGCCCGTATGAGAATAACCACAAGGAATGGGACATTTCTCTTTGATTCTCCTCAAAACGTGGAAGAATGGCTGAAGAATACAGAGAGTACAACACGGAATGAAGGAGAAGAGAGACTAGAGACTAAATAGATAGGGGTTGTTTGCTCTCTTGGGTCTCCTGTTTTTTTTTTTTTTTTTTTTTTTTTTTTTACGTTGTCCCTTTGAGGTACTAGGGAGGGGGGAGAGAAGAGGGGAGGGTGAAACAACAAGTAACACATTAAAGAAATAAGTAAATAATAAATAATAAGTAGAAATGAGAAAGTGATATAGGGACAGAATATAAAGTAGTAAACGTTAGAATACACTTACTAAATTCACTGAATTGTCACGACAGATTATTTCTCATATAAACACAAAAAATTAAAACACATGAACAGCACCAATAAGGTTGAAGGAATAGGACTATAAATTAGTAAAAGTTGGATATTCACTTTTTAGAATACACTGAGCTGCCACGATAAACTGTTTTATTTATAAGTATAAAAAATTAGAACACATGAATAGCACCAATTTGGTCAGGGAGGGGGGGAGGGGGTGGGATAGGGACCCCTGGGGTAAGGGGGTATTGTAATGTATGGCACCGGCAAGGTATGCCAGTGCAGTTTGGGGAATGAGAGTAAGTGGGAGGTCAGGAACATAGCCCCTAGGGTAGGCCCAGTTGGGCAGGGAGGGAAGGTGGGTGGCGGGTGGGAGAGGGGGTGGGGGAGACAGGAGGGTAGGGGATGGGAGGGGGGGCGGAGTGGGGAGGGGGGTGGGGGAGGTTGGGGAGGGGCGGATGGGAAAGGCACAACTCAATTAAACAATGAAAAACATCACAAATATAAACTCATACACAAATACCTCTCATGTTATATCACGGATGGTAATGGGATTAGGAGGAAGGTTGACGGTTATGCACCACTCACTGAGGGCACCCAAGGGGTAGGTAAAACTCTGAGGGACAACTGCACTTTCATTCCTTGCTCATGTTCTTGTCTTTTGCTTTATAATTGTTTGAAATGGTATGATCTCCTATACGGGTAAGGAAAAAGGGAAAAGAAAGGGTTTACTCTTAATGTCATGGAATGTGAGAGGGTTGAGGGATAGAGACAAGAGAAGGGCAATGTTTAGATATTTTGATAAAATGAAACCTCAGATAATCTGTCTACAAGAAACACATTTGTGTCCCGACTCTGTCCACCTATTGCGCTCAAGGAGATACCCGACTCTGTTTCACTCCATGTACACTTCTCACTCAAGAGTAGGGATGAGCCGAACACCCCCCTGTTCGGTTCGCACCAGAACATGCGAACAGGAAAAAAGTTCGTTCGAACATGCGAACACCGTTAAAGTCTATGGGACACGAACATGAATAATCAAAAGTGCTAATTTTCAAGGCTTATATGCAAGTTATTGTCATAAAACGTGTTTGGGGACCTGGGTCCTGCCCCAGGGGACATGGATCAATGCAAAAAAAAGTTTTAAAAACGGCCGTTTTTTCAGGAGCAGTGATTTTAATAATGCTTAAAGTCAAACAATAAAAGTGTAATATCCCTTTAAATTTCGTACCTGGGGGGTGTCTATAGTGTGCCTGTAAAGGGGCGCATGTTTCCTGTGTTTAGAACAGTCTGACAGCAAAATGACATTTTGAAGGAAAAAACTCATTTAAAACTACCCGCGGCTATTGCATTGCCGACAATACACATAGAAGTTCATTGATAAAAAACGGCATGGGAATTCCCCAAAGGGGAACCCCGAACCAAAATTAAAAAAAAAAAATGACGTGGGGGTCCCCCTAAATTCCATACCAGGCCCTTCAGGTCTGGTATGGATATTAAGGGGAACCCCAGCCAAAATTAAAAAAAAAAATGACGTGGGGTTCCCCCTAAATTCCATACCAGACCCTTCAGGTCTGGTATGGATTTTAAGGGGAACCCCGCGCCAAAAAAAAAAAAAAAAACGGCGTGGGGTCCCCCAAAAATCCATACCAGACCCTTATCCGAGCACGCAACCTGGCAGGCCGCAGGAAAAGAGGGGGGGACGAGAGTGCGGCCCCCCCTCCCTCCTGAACCGTACCAGGCCACATGCCCTCAACATTGGGAGGGTGCTTTGGGGTAGCCCCCCAAAACACCTTGTCCCCATGTTGATGAGGACAAGGGCCTCATCCCCACAACCCTGGCCGGTGGTTGTGGGGGTCTGCGGGCGGGGGGCTTATCGGAATCTGGAAGCCCCCTTTAACAAGGTGACCCCCAGATCCCGGCCCCCCCCCTGTGTGAAATGGTAAGGGGGTACATAAGTACCCCTACCATTTCACGAAAAAAGTGTCAAAAATGTTAAAAATGACAAGAGACAGTTTTTGACAATTCCTTTATTTAAATGCTTCTTCTTTCTTCTATCTTGCTTCATCTTCTGGTTCTTCTGGCTCTTCTGGTTCTTCTGGTTCTTCCTCCGGCGTTCTCGTCCAGCATCTCCTCCGCGGCGTCTTCTGTCTTCTTCTCCTCGGGCCGCTCCGCACCCATGGCATGGGGGGGAGGCTCCCGCTCTTCTCTTCTTCTCTTCTTCTCTTCTTCTTTTCTTCTTTTCTTCTTTTCTTCTCTTCTTCTTCATTTTCTTCTCCGGGCCGCTCCGCAATCCATGCTGGCATGGAGGGAGGCTCCCGCTGTGTGACGGCGCTCCTCGTCTGACAGTTCTTAAATAACAGAGGGGGGCGGGGCCACCCGGTGACCCCGCCCCCCTCTGACGCACGGTGACTTGACGGGACTTCCCTGTGACGTCACGGGGAATGCCACAGGGAAGTCCCGTCAAGTCACCGTGCGTCAGAGGGGGGCGGGGTCACCGGGTGGCCCCGCCCCCCTCTGTTATTTAAGAACTGTCAGACGAGGAGCGCCGTCACACAGCGGGAGCCTCCCTCCATGCCAGCATGGATTGCGGAGCGGCCCGGAGAAGAAAATGAATAGGAAGAAGAGAAGAAGAGAAGAAAAGAAGAAAAGAAGAGAAGAAGAGAAGAGCGGGAGCCTCCCCCCCATGCCATGGGTGCGGAGCGGCCCGAGGAGAAGAAGACAGAAGACGCCGCGGAGGAGATGCTGGACGAGAACGCCGGAGGAAGAACCAGAAGAACCAGAAGAGCCAGAAGAACCAGAAGATGAAGCAAGATAGAAGAAAGAAGAAGCATTTAAATAAAGGAATTGTCAAAAACTGTCTCTTGTCATTTTTAACATTTTTGACACTTTTTTCGTGAAATGGTAGGGGTACTTATGTACCCCCTTACCATTTCACACAGGGGGGGGGCCGGGATCTGGGGGTCACCTTGTTAAAGGGGGCTTCCAGATTCCGATAAGCCCCCCGCCCGCAGACCCCCACAACCACCGGCCAGGGTTGTGGGGATGAGGCCCTTGTCCTCATCAACATGGGGACAAGGTGTTTTGGGGGGCTACCCCAAAGCACCCTCCCAATGTTGAGGGCATGTGGCCTGGTACGGTTCAGGAGGGAGGGGGGGCCGCACTCTTGTCCCCCCCTCTTTTCCTGCGGCCTGCCAGGTTGCGTGCTCGGATAAGGGTCTGGTATGGATTTTTGGGGGGACCCCACGCCGTTTTTTTTTTTTTTTTTTGGCGCGGGGTTCCCCTTAAAATCCATACCAGACCTGAAGGGTCTGGTATGGAATTTAGGGGGAACCCCACGTCATTTTTTTTTTTAAATTTTGGCCGGGGTTCCCCTTAATATCCATACCAGACCTGAAGGGCCTGGTATGGAATTTAGGGGGACCCCCACGTCATTTTTTTTTTTTAATTTTGGTTCGGGGTTCCCCTTTGGGGAATTCCCATGCCGTTTTTATCAATGAACTTCTATGTGTATTGTCGGCAATGCAATAGCCGCGGGTAGTTTTAAATGAGTTTTTTCCTTCAAAATGTCATTTTGCTGTCAGACTGTTCTAAACACAGGAAACATGCGCCCCTTTACAGGCACACTATAGACACCCCCCAGGTACGAAATTTAAAGGGATATTACACTTTTATTGATTGACTTTAAGTATTATTAAAATCACTGCTCCTGAAAAAACGGCCGTTTTTAAAACTTTTTTTTGCATTGATCCATGTCCCCTGGGGCAGGACCCAGGTCCCCAAACACTTTTTATGACAATAACTTGCATATTAGCCTTTAAAATTAGCACTTTTGATTTCTCCCATAGACTTTTAAAGGGTGTTCCGCGGCATTCGAATTTGCCGCGAACACCCCAAATTGTTCGCTGTTCGGTGAACTTGCGAACAGCCAATGTTCGAGTCGAACATGAGTTCGACTCGAACTCGAAGCTCATCCCTACTCAAGAGGAGTTAGTATAGGGGTCTCCTCGGATGTCTCCTTTGAATGCATAGAACAGAGGGTGGACAAGGAAGGAAAATTTGTTTTTTTGCTATGTAAAATTAACGGACTAATGTGTATTATCGCATCAATATACATACCCCCACCATTCTCATCAGTTCCTCTTGGATGTCTATCACAATTTATAGCCTCACACCCGGATGTCCCGGTGCTAGCACTAGGTGACTACAATAACATTTTAGATAATTCCCAGGATAGAATGTCTCTGACACCTAGAATTACGAGACAGACAACTGGCAGGACTGCTTTTGCAGCCCTACTTATGGAAATAGGACTCCGGGATGTATGGAGAGAGAGGCACGAAGAGGATAGATGCTATTCATGTTACTCTACAACACATGATAGCCTCTCCCGTATTGACCTGGGCTTAGGGAATGAGGCACTCCTGCAGCTAGTAGAGGATTCAGCGTATGAGCCACGCTTATTATCCGACCATTCCCCATTCTGGGTACGGTTGGGCACCACTGGAAAGCTGGGGCGACCATTATGGAAGGTGAACCCCTACTGGTTATCTTTGTTTTCGCAAGTAGATAACACTAGAGAGGCGCTCCGGGAGTTCCTGCAATTCAATAGGGGGTCCGCAAGCGCTATGGTAGTATGGGATACACTTAAGGCATTCTTGAGGGGATGTCTTATTAAAGAAATTGCGGGTATTAAAACACGTTCCAGGGAATGGGAGAACAAGGTACAGGAAGAACTGAAAGAAAGGGAACGGGTTTTAATAAGAGACCCATCAAAATCTAATCAAGAATCCTGGAGGGAGGTACAAGCAATATATAACTCGGCTTGGTTATCAGTAGCAGAGAAGAGTAGATACTTTCAGCAACAAAGTTACTTTGAAGAGGGGGAAAACACTGGCCGCCTTCTAGCCCTTATAGCCAGAGAGCAAAGAGATCCTAGTACTATCCTGGCTGTGAGGGCTAAATCCGGGGAGAGGCAGACCCTTAGCTCAGACATCTTAAGCAGCTTTCAGCAGTTTTACGGGGACTTGTACTCCAGCAAAACAAGATATGATCCGTCTGAGTTGACGCAGTTTTTGCAGACCTGTCCGCTCCCGCAATTATCGGAGGCGGACAGGGAACTGTTGAACTGCCCAATCACATCAGCGGAATTAAGAGAAGCACTGGAGGGGACAGGTCACCATAAATCACCAGGCCCAGATGGGATTCCTGCAGAGGTATACTCCCATTATAGAGAGGACCTCTTACCATCATTACTGCAGGCCATAAGGGAGGCTGAGGAAACGGGTTATCTTCCGGATAGCATGCGTGAGGCAATAATAACAGTAATTTTAAAGCCGGGGAAAGATAAACTTCTATTGGATTCATATCGTCCAATCTCGCTACTAAATGCGGATGTTAAATTGTTCGCATGTGTTCTGGCCAAAAGGTTATCTCGAGTGATTGGTAAACTGGTCCATCGTGATCAGTCTGGTTTTATACCTACCCGCTCTACATCGGATAATATAAGGAGACTCTACATGAATCTTCAGATGCCAGTGGACAACCCGGGGAGTAGAGCCATTCTGTCGCTGGACGCCTCAAAAGCGTTTGATAGTGTGGAGTGGCCCTACCTCATGGAAACACTGAAAAGATTCAGTTTGGGAAGTAGGTTTGTAGCTTGGGTAGAGACTCTTTACTTTAAACCCAGAGCCAGAATACGCATCAATAGTGAACTTTCGCCTCCATTTGAACTGCATAGGGGGACGAGACAGGGTTGCCCACTGTCTCCACTACTGTTCGCTCTGGCGATAGAACCTTTAGCTATAAAGATCCGGAATTCCACGGAGGTGGTGGGGTTCCGTAGACATAAGAGAGAAGAAAAAATATCTTTATACGCAGATGACGCACTTATATATTTGGGCGATATGACTTCATCTCTGCGGGCAGTGATGGAGATAGTGAGAGAATACGGCAGTTTCTCAGGCTTTGACATTAACTGGTCAAAATCAACGCTAATGCCTATAGACCAGCAGAGGGACCGACTCCCTGTGGGAGCAGAACAAATAACAATAGTTGATAGCTTTAAGTATCTGGGAGTGATGGTGTCTCCGAACCCGGCCGAGTATCTTCGGTTGAACCTGGAACCACTGCTCTCTAGACAGAAACAAAAAAGTAACAGCTGGTGCAGGCTCCCCCTATCAGTTATAGGACGAGCAAACCTAATAAAAATGGTGTGGGCACCACAGCAACTTTATGTCTTCCACAATTCACCGATATGGATACCAAAAAAATGGTTTAAGCAAATTGATACACTAATGAGGGAATTGATATGGAAAAAGAAGGCACCCAGAATTAGTTTGGAAACACTGCAATACGAAAAGGATAGAGGAGGGCTCGCAATACCCAACTCTAAGCTATATTTCCTGGCATCACAGTTACAACAAATGGCAGGATGGGGCCGAAAGGGAAATGAGGACCCCACATACCAACTGGTGATTATGACGGAACCCACGCTAGAAGCGGCCTCTCATCTGGAAATGGACTTGCCAGGTATGAAGGGGGTAGAACCAATAAATACGCTCTTTAAAAAGGTATGGGGTGAGGTTCGGAAAACGCTAAAAATAACAGGCGTGCTCCCATTCACGCCGATCTGGCACAACAGAAGATACTCCGAGATCCAGGGACTACAGGGGTTCATACACTGGAAAGAAAAGAGGATTCAGTTTTTCTCACAATTATACGAGGGAGAGGTGTTGAAGACATATGAACAACTATGTAGGGAATTTCATTTGAACTCGAGGGGCTTTTATCAGTACCTCCAACTGCGCCACGCGCTACAGGCACAACAAATAACACATTCTCAGACAGTACCAGCAGTTTCACTTTTGAATGAGATCTTTTTGGCAGACACAAGGAAAGGGTTAATATCAAAAATATACAAGGAGTTGCTGAGGTCAGTTAAGGATCATACACTGTTAAAGAGTCGAAACAAATGGGTAGAGGATATAGGAGAGATAGATGAAAAACAATGGGAAATGGCGCTTGAAGCTATTCCGGTGGTGTCACTCTCCGCAACCCAAAGACTGTCACAATTATTTATCCTTCATAGGGCCTATAGGACATCAGTACAGCTCTATAAGTGGGGACGAGGAGATTCCCCACTTTGCCCCAAGTGCAAGGTACATAGAGGAGACTTTATTCATCTAATCTGGAGGTGCCCAAAGCTGCATAGATACTGGGACGAGGTCTCCCAGCATATTTCAAGGTTGGCGCGGGTCCCCATCCCCCTAAACCCGACTGTATACTTGCTTGGAGCTATAAATGTAAAGATGTACCCAGGAGGAAAGTACATCATGTTATCTAGACTGTTGTACCTCGCCAGGAAACTTATTGCAAAGTACTGGATGGCCCCAACGGTACCTACAGTGAAGCAATGGATTGCCTATGTCAATTCATTTCTCCCCAGAGAACGATTGGCCTACGGCCGCAGAAGTGATCGGAGTAAATTCAATAAGATATGGCATTCATGGTTGGGGGATGTGGATCTGGCCCCACATCAATTGATAGTAGAGAGGCTCCAGATGTAGAGACTGGGAGGGGGTGATGTAGAGAGGAAGAAGGAGATTGAGACATCCGAGGGGAAGGAAAGTGAGAGTAAGTATGCAGGGGGGGGAGAAGAGAGAGGGACAGGAAGTTGGTCCCCAAAATCAACGACAATATAATTAAATAATTAAGAACATTGGATAGGAGGGAAGTTAGCGGTAACTGTATAGGTGGTGTAAGGAACATCAAAGGTAATACCAATGGTTTGTTGTGACGGAGGGGGGGTGGTGTAGGGAGGGGAGGAGGGGAGCGTTGAAATAAAGCGAAAGGAAAAGGAGTAATGATTTAGTAATAGAGATATGATTTTGTATGGAAGAAGGATAGGAACATAAGAATAGGTTTGCATAAACCATATACTTTATACTATGTTTTTGCACTACTATATAATATGAATAAAAAAAAAAAAAAAAAAATACCTGAGTGTGGTGATATCTTGAATATAAGAGTAATGAGACACAGCAGGCAACTTCCACAGCTGTGTGTGTCCACAATGAAGAGTGAAATTAAAATGCAAGCCATCCCTGACCTCCAATTTAACCCCGGGAGAGCCCAAGATTTTGCGATTTTGCGGACGTCAGCGCAGCTGGACGCACTATATCATCTGATGGCTAGGGGATGTGTGCGCAATTGCGTGCCTCCCTATGACAGTGGGCGCCTCCTGTGCTCACATGTCAGCCATCCACACATGGTGTTGGGGACGGAGCCTCTTGGGCTCTCCCGGGGTTAAATTGGAGGTCAGGGATGGCTTGCATTTTAATTTCACTCTTCATTGTGGACACACACAGCTGTGGAGGTTGCCTGCTGTGTCTCATTACTCTTATATTCAAGATATTCACCACACTCAGGTATTTACCATCTTCACCTTTTGATACTTGTTATATTTAGGCATACCTGCATACCTCATACATAGCTTTATTTATTTTATTCACTTTTATTTATTTTTTGAGCACTTATTTTTATTTATTTATTTATTTTTTTATTTCATTTATTTTTGATATCACACATCTCACTACACTATCACAATCCACCCCTCTTTCCTCTCCGTCTTCTTCATCTTGTCACTTGTTAGTATCCCTCTGCTATCCTATGTTTTCCACCATCTCCATGTCCCTACCATCCTTGGCCCAGGCCTTTTACTTATATATACATATCTATATGCGAATACTCATTGATTTTACTACTTTAGATGCCTGACAAACATACTCATGTTTATAGCCTATACTCTTTATGGACTAATGAGGTCTTTAGGGATACATCACTACCCTACTATTACACACTCACAGTCCACCTCTTTCACTTCCCTTTTTCTTTTCTATCTTTGCACCTGTTAGTATCCCTCTGTTATCCTATGTTTCCTACCATCTCCATGTTCCCTACCATCTTTGGGTCCAGGCCTCTCATTTCATGCATATATATCTCCATGCTAATACTTACTGATTCTACTTTATTACTTTAGATGCCTGACAAACATACTTATGTTTACAGCCTACACTCTTTATGAACTAACGAGGTCTCTAGGGGGACATCACTACACCTATGCCATGCCTGCTCACTGTTTGGCCCCTCGTGGGGTCCCATCTGACTTCGCCCCCTCAGCTCCCTGGTGAGGCACCTGTTGCCGCTATCTTGGAGCTGCACACCTGTAGCCATGGTCAAGCTCAGTGGTGAGTATGGGGACCCATAACCCCTCCTACCCTGTGCCTTTATAACTAATACTGTGCCATTTTGCCAACTATATACTTTTTTATCTTAGGTACAATGTTACACACATCCACCCCTGAAGAGCGAGCTGGATCTCGCGAAACTAGTCGGGTAATATGATGCCCGTGTACTATGACTGCTATTACATCCATGTACCAATATTTCTTGTTCTATATATCTTTTTTTGGCAACTGTTGGTGTTATCTATGCATGTAAACAATTTTACTTGAATAAACCATATACTGTATTTACTACTGTTATGTTTACTGGCGGAAACGGTACCCACTTCATTTAAAGTCCCAGGGCGAATCCTTTGTTTTACTCTAACATTGTTAGTATCCAAAATGTCCGATTGAGAATCAGATATATCTGGGGAACTGAAATTGATGTGTCTATGGGTCCTCTGTCTCGATCTTCTCCTTGTTTTGAGAATTGATTGTGGCTGATCTGACCTACTGCAAATATAGACTCTGTTTTGTTGGTAATCCTGAACATCTGAGGTACTTCTGCCTTTTAGTGTTCATAATGTTTTGTTCATGTTACTAAGATCCTCACTCAGGGTGGTGTAGACATCCAGAGATTGAAAAGGGCTAAGTGAGTCCTTCGGGGTTTTAAATTTCCTGATTGAGGGTATTTAAAAGTTTTTCTTCATAATAATGAGACCCATTAATTCCAAAGAACACCTCGAGAGGATACTGTTCAATTCCATTTGAAAGTCATCATTGTAAACAGTAGAGGGAAGCTTTTTTAATGGTAGACCTCTTGGTATTATATCTTCACTCACATACTGTTTAAGATCCCCGTAAAGTCCCTCCATATTCAGGTTTCCTTCAGCGCAGCCGTCTTGAGCTTTCCAAAGATAAAGGTACATGTGCTATCTTCCGATGCCAATTCTGGATTCCTGGTTGAAACTTGTGAGAGTTTGGGCTCTTGATCCATGTTGTTGTACAACTATGTTGCCAGCGCTAAAAGTACTGAAAAACTCTTCTCATGTGTATAAAGTAAATTAAATTGATATGGTTGGTAGGTGGTTTCCAAAGAAAAACTGTCCAGTTTGCCTTGGGTACATGGAGCCACTGCCAGAGGGATAATCCAACAGCAAAAACAGAGGGTGCAGCGTTTAAAGCAATGTAGCCATTTAGCAAGTGTAAGGCAGGAAACCACAAAAGGTGCTCTGGCTCAGATGTTCCCTCTTACATCGGTAAATGCACAATACAAACGAGCTAACACATTCCGGCTAATAAGCCTTGCTCACAGCACAAATTACGAGTAAAAAAGCAGGACATATACAGTACAGTGCGAATCAAGCACCACCTTCCAATTGATACCTCACATCAGACATAACGATTGAGTGCGATAAGCTGGTCAGGTGTGGCAAGAAACATAGTACAACATAAAATAACAGTGTTTGTTACAATAAATATATGGCTATGTATCATAAACATCTATACAGCTGTTATGATCTATGGGAAAATAGCAAAAAAGTATAAGAAAGGAGCACAGACACCACGGAAGGCAGTTATTTTAAAAATAGATCAACATCATACTATGAGTTTAGGCCTATTAGTATCCTGGTTTGTAAACTGAAAATCAACCAAACTTCTCTTTCTAGAACCTTGCTGTGGAGATCCCCTCCTCTTGGTGATTTTTTGACTCTCTCCGTGCCACAAAAGACAAAAGATCTCATATCTCCAGAATGCTTATATTTAAAATGTCTAGAGACATGAGATTAATTCCTGTCCTTGGCATAGAAGGCCCCATTCACTGATTCTTATTCTAAGGGGCCAGGAGCATGGGCCGGTGGGGGGGAAGAATTCAGTCATTTTGCGAGGAGCCCCCTTCTCCTTCTTATTTATTTATTTTATTTATTTCAGGTACTTATATAGCGCCGTCAATTTACGCCGCGCTTTACATATACATTGTACATTCACATCAGTCCCTACCTTCAAGGAGCTTATAATCTACAGTCCCTAACTCACATTCATACATACTAGGGACAATTTAGACAGGATCCAATTAACCTACCAGCATGTCTTTGGAGTGTGGGAGGAAACCGGAGTACCCGGAGGAAAGCCACGCAGGCACAGGGAGAACATGCAAACTCCAGGCAGGTAGTGTCGTGGTTGGGATTCGAACCAGCGACCCTTCTTACTGCTAGGCGAAAGTGCTATCCACTGCACCACTGTGCCGCCCTTCTTCCTCTTGGACATCCTCCTGGCATCGCTTGGTGTGTGTGGGATAGAATCGCTTAGTTAGAGCAATCTCTGCCCCTGCTTTGAGCCCTGTTGAGCCACTGAGAGCCGGAGCTGTCTCAGTGTGCAGCCTTGCAGAATGGCAGCCGGCCACGCTCCCCGATAATTGGAGTTGTGTATTTTTATTGTTGCTTTTTTAGATTACATTACACAAGGACTATCTCCCAGATTAACCATATTTTTTTAACTTTAAAATGTTTTTCACTGGCACATCCCCCATGGCAGTTCCCAGATACCCATGTCCATTTTTTTATTAAATCTTGCACATTCAGCCTTGAAAAAATAACAGTATTTGGCTCCAATATACTTCCATGAGGTTCAAAGTTGTGTTTGATATTTGCAAACTTTCCAAAAATGTACAGAGAAAAAAACTTTAACTAGTTCAGTTATAAAGTAACAACATTTAACAAGGGACATCCGTTGCATATGGAGAAACAGTTTTAATACTGGTATAAGATGAGAAGATGGTCTATGAGGAATAAGATTTAAGAATGCAGGACAGAGGCCCACCCACTCCATTCATAGATCCTGCTTCATTCATAAAAGCTGTAGAAAGGCTTCTATGAATTAGGCAACTAGGCATAAAGGCTGGGCATAGTCCAGCTCTATTGATGAGAGCCTATGACAACCTCTTAGTTGTATTAACCCTCGCTGAGCTGGAATGTTACAGTCACGGGCTGGGGGCATATGCAGAGAACACATTTTTTTACTAACAGAAGAGGAATAAAGACAAGGACATGGCATATTGGCTCTAAGTTATGCTCCTTGCCTGATTTTTCTGTTTTTTATTATAGCTGCACCTTTAATGCAATACTTCAAGCTGTAACATGTCCTAGCTGTGGCAGTAGTAATGGAAAAGGTTTATGAGTGTCTATGGGAATGTTTGACCATTCTTCCGGAAGCGCATTTGTGAAGTCAGGCACTGATGTTGGATGAGAAGGCTTGGTTCACAGTCTCCGTTCTAATTCATCCCAAAGGTGTTCTATCGGGTTGAGGTCGGGACTCTGTGCAGGCCAGTCAAGTTCCGCCACTGCAAACCTGCTCATCCATGTCTTTATGGACCTCGCTTTGTGCAATGGTGTGCAGTCATGTTGGAACAGTAGGGACCATCCCCAAACTATTCCCACAAAGTTGGGAGCATGAAATTGTCCAAAATGTCTTGGTATGCTGATGCCTTAAGAGTTCCCTTCACAAGAACTAAGAAGCCAAGCCCAACCCCTGAAAAACAACCCCTTCACCAAAGGATTTGGACCAGTGCACAAAGCAAGATCCATAAAGACATGGATGAGCGAATTTGGGGTGTAGGAAATTGACTGGCCAACACAAAGTCCTGACCTCAACTCGATAGAACACCTTTGTGGTGAATTCGAGCGGAAACTGCGAGCCAGGCCTTCTCGTCCAACATAAGTGCCTGTCCTCACAAATGTGCTTCTAGAAGAATGGTCAAACATTCCCATAGACACATTCCTAAACCTTGTGGACAGCCTTCCCAGAAGAGTTGAAGCTGTTATAGCTGCAAAGGGTGGGCCAACTCAATATTGAACCCTATGGAATAACCCTGGGATGCCATTAAAGACAGGTGTCCCAGTACTTTTGACAATATAAAAGTAAATCAATGTGACTATCCTGTGGGATTAGAAGGAATTTGTTTCCGAAAAATTGGCAAAATTGGCTACAGTTGTTCTGAGGTTTGTTTTTTTACCTTCTTTTAACCTCAGAGTGAATAAGTGTGTTTAAACTTGAGATACACTGTATTTTGCTCTTTACAAGAAATAAAGTGCTCCATCAAAAAACTGATTTCAATTAATTCAAATTCCACTTAGGAACAAGTACTTGGATTGGAAAACTTATACTGCAGATACTACTGTGGCTCAAACTAAACAGTGACTATAAAACTGTTCACATTTATGCAATGATGTGATTTTGCATGTTTAAAAAATACATACAGTATGCAATTGAACTGTGGTAGCTGGTGTGAAAGTACACTAAAGTACAACAAAGCATACAAGAGGGCATCAAAGGTGTATTTTGTGAATGTCAATTAAAATGAAACCCTTCGCGCTACTATAATAAATAAGTGAATAGACTGAAATTTAATATAGATTCCTATCATACGTGATCCAATCTCAAAGTGCATATAGTGCTAAAGTGCAATCAAAATAATTAAGTAGCAACTGCCTGCAGCAAAATCTTCAGTGTATCACAATCCACTCTCAGTAAATGTTAATTTGTAAAGTGATCCCGCGCTACAGTGTAAAAGAACTTTTCACTACATAAAGCAAATCAATAAGGTGTAAAAAAATGGTGCAAGTCTATTCAATAATACATTCATATATTAATAAAAAATCTCAGGGCAAATGATTGCGAATAGTAATAGTCTCTTAGCCACGTTATCCAGACAATGTCCAAAAAAAGGAAAAAATGTTTTCAATATAAAAGTCAGTGGACAAGGAGAAGTTCAAATCCCATAAATGTGCTCGCAGAGCCCTCACCTTCATAGCCTGATAGGCTAGCATATATTGTTGAGTTGAGGTCAGTTACCCTGTGTTACTCCAACTTCTACCACCAGGGGGTCCTCCGTGCCACCATATGTAAGATATTAGTTGCCTGAGGCACCAGCAAATAACCATAAATAAGAATTTGATCCGCTATATTCCTCTGTACCACCAGGGGGTCTTCTAATCCACCAGACAAATCTCCCAACTGCAGCTGTACATCCACATCATCTCATAACCTCGTATCCTCCGCGGAATGGGGGGGGGGAGGGGTGGAGGCAGACAATGATGGGAGAGAGAGAGAGAGCCCCAATAGTGTAGTAGGTTAAAATAAACACGTTATATTTAAAGGTTAAAAATGGACCCTTACAATAAGGAATTAAACGCGATAAGGAATCACGTGACTTCTTCAGGGGATCCCCTGAAGAAGTTACGTGATGACGTAATGCGTAGGGAGTGGCCGTAGACTGAGCGATACCGGAAGTGACGTGAGAGCGGTGTTCAGACGCCTTAGCAGTGGTTTATGCTTGTTTTTAATTCCTTATTGTAAGGGTCCATTTTTAACCTTTAAATAAAACATGTTTATTTTAACCTACTACACTATTGGGGCTCTCTCTCTCTCTCCCATCCTTGTCTGCCTCCACCCCTCCCCCCCCCATTCCGCGGAGGATACGAGGTTATGAGATGATGTGGATGTACAGCTGCAGTTGGGAGATTTGTCTGGTGGATTAGAAGACCCCCTGGTGGTACAGAGGAATATAGCAGATCGAATACTTATTTATGGTTATTTGCTGGCGCCTCAGGCAACTATAATCTTATATACGGTGGCACGGAGGACCCCCTGGTGGTAGAAGTTGGAGTAACACAGTGTAACCGACCTCAACTCAACAATATATGCTAGCCTATCAGGCTATGAAGGTGAGGGCTCTGTGAGCACATTTATGGGATTTGAATTTCTCCTTGTCCACTGACTTTTATATTGAAACTGCTTTTTTACATTTTTTCCTTTTTTTGGACATTGTCTGGATAACGTGGCTAAGAGACTATTACTATTCACAATCATTTGCCCTGAGATTTTGTATTAATATATGAATGTATTATTGAATACACTTGCACCATTTTTTTACACCTTATTGATTTGCTTTATGTAGTGAAAAGTTCTTTTACACTGTAGCGCGGGATCACTTTACAAATTAACATATACAAGAAGGCATGTTATCTGACATTTATATTTGATTCTGAATGCTGGAGATTGAGACATTTTGAGGAATTCTCAGAAGCAACAAAAATGCAACTATGTATACTGAATGCTTTAAAAACATGTGAAATGCACGTAATAAAAATGTACATAAAATATGTGCATTTTAAAAACATAGCAATATATGAGCCCTTAAGCTTGCTTTGTGGTATATGCTGATTGAAATTGCAATATGTTCCAATTTACAGCTCTGCATTATCAAATATTCTTATTACTTTACTTTGGTCAGAAAATAAATAAAGCACTAAAGTTGAACTAAAATAATTGCACATATCTGTATTTTTACTGAAGAACATGTTTTACATAATTAGTGCAGTCCAATAGCTAAATCATTTAGATAACCTGCAGAGCTGGTTGAAGGACATGGAAATCCTTAATCTGGCTGCAAATAATATGTTCAAAGGATACTTGAGTAGTTCCGACAAACTGAACAACAATTGCAGCAACCTAGGCAGAAAAATGATTGCTGAGGACTGAAAGAAATGGGAGACATCACTCAACTCTCTAAGAATTGTTCCCTCCAGGTGATCTTTTAAAAAATAATAAATAGAAACAACAGATTATAAAACAATTGCAATTACACTCTAAAAGGTAGCTATTGTTGTTTGAGGTTCCCTGATTGTAATCAGACTAAAACTGTGCAAAAAAAAAGTAAAACTATTTCCCAAAATCTTAGTTTAACACTCTAAAAAAATAAAACCCTGGGCAGAAGCAAATAAAAAAAATTGCCAGCCCCAGATAATGAATAATATATTTCTAATTTTTCTAAGAGATGACCTAACACAGAGTAATACTTGCCTTAAGCTGGGTATAGATGGTTCAAACCATTCAAACCATGTATGGGCAGGTTGAATGTACCCAAGTTGATCAATTGATCAACTTGGATACAACCAGGCTGCTGGATTTTACATGTGATTAATGCTAACAGCTCTTATAGCAATAATCACTATGTTCTCCCTGCAGGAATGGCTTTCCCATCCGCCTCCCCCCCTCCCCATGGGAAGGATTTCCCTGTCAACACAGTCTGTGTTAATGGGGGAATTGATGATGGAGGAAAATCTCTTTGTCTATGATCGTCCTTACTCCACATGCAATTAGCAGGGAGAGTAATCATTGCTCATTGCATAGAGATGTAGCTAGTACTCATTGGGAGGGCATGTCAGACCTCTGTAGCAGTACTGTTCCTCATAGAGAGTGGCAGTCTTTCTTTGCAGCATGCTGTTGGGGGACAAGCTTTCTACTCAGGCTGTGGCTGCTTTTTAAAGAACAGAAACTGTAAAGGGCATATTTATAATGCAATTAATGGGACATTTACCAAACATTCTGTGCAGGCAAATATTTGTAATACATGGGTTTGTAAATTGCAAAGCATTATTTCACCTGGAGTGAATGTTAAATTCATTGCTTTATAAATATGCCTCTGTGACTTTCATTGCCTCTTGTTTTGATGCATCCAGTATGTTTTAAGCTGATTTATATTGAAAGTTGAATTGAATTTATTGTTTACATTATTTCTAATTAAACAGTATGTTGCCATATTAAGGTGTGTATAACAAAAATGAGTTTTTGCTCTTACATGAAAAAAAAAATCCTGGTAGAAACTTTTCTCCCAAAAAAAGTCACAGAATATTTTAGATGTGTACAATAAATATGTTTTCTGGTTAATGAAAGTAAAGGCATAAATGTATATAGATGATTTGTGTTTTATTTTAGGGTCCACTAACATATGCATTATATTCAGTTAATTTTCATGAAGCACGGTCAGATGCAAGAAAAGCTGTTTATTATCTTGGAGTTTAGAATATTGCCTAGGGGAATGCACTGCTTATTCAAGAGTTCATAAACACTTTTAAACCATCTGTGAGCCTTAGCTTTATGCTTTCAGAAATGACAGTCATGTCAAAAAATCTTACAAGTAAAATTGACCTTCATAGAGGAATAGATAAATATGTATTTTCCTCTTGTAGCTCAACATAAAAAAGTAACATATTTTATAACTATTTTCAAAAAAGAAGGGGGACATTGAACAAACTATTGTTACACAATTAATTTTATCAGAAATGTAACAAATAAAAAGTTTATCTCTACATTTTTATTCATAATGTAATTGCTAGATAATACATTGTTATTCATAATGCAAGCTTTTGGATTTTTTTTACATATGTTAGTTAAAAATGTTACATGTATGTTAATTATTACTGGTAATAAACATTCATTATATATGAACATATGTACAAAGTTTACATTTTCAACATGTTTGCATCTAGAATATCTAGTCGGTTTTGATAGCAATATCTAGGTAATCTGAAATCACTGGGGCAGCTAATAGCTAGCTAGGGGACTGAAAAAGCTGTAGGCAACAGGAAGTTCAGCTGAATGATGTGTGTTTTTACCTAAATCATACATTACTAATTATTAAAATGTGCATGATAATGAAATGAAGAAATCAGTTTCATCACTAAATATACACCAAGCTAGACAAGCTAACATAAAGGAAAAAGAAGGGGTGGAGCTTAGTGATGGACCAGAGGGGACATGCAGACTAAGGAGCTCCTGCATCACTGGCCTGTTGTTTACACCAGAGTGCCCACACAGTGATCTGCCAGCCACACCATGCATCAGAGCAAGAAGCCAAAGCCCCAACACTCCCATTTATCCATTTCCCGGTCATAAATGAGGCTATAAGAGGCTATTTCCATTGCTTTACAGAATCTGAAATGGCAGGTTCCTTCTAGATGGTAACAGAACAGAAGGATATGGAGCTGCCTTCCCCTCCCTCCTTGCCTTCTCCCCTGAACATGCTGGCTCTCTGAGGGACCAGGAGTCACAAGTCTCAGATGAAGAGATGGACTTTCAGGACTATAAAGATGCATTTAAGAAGTATTTTGCAGTGCTCCCCAATCAGAGGGATGGTCAGGGTAAGTTTTGTCACATGGAGCAACAACATGCTCAACATATCACAGAGCTCCATACTGACTTACATGGCTTCAATCAGCCCCCCCCAAAAAAATGGCGCGGGGTTCCCCTTAAAATCCATACCAAACCTGAAGGGTCTGGTATAGATTTTGAGGGGGACCCCACACCATTTTTTTTTTAAATTTTGGCCGGGGTTCCCCTTAATATCCATACCAGACCGGAAGGGCCTGGTATGGAATTTGGGGGGACCCCCACGTCATTTTTTTTTAAATTTTGGTTCAGGGTTCCCCTGTGGGGAATTCCCATGCCATTTTTATCAATGAACTTTTATGTGTATTGTCGGACCGGCAATTCATTAATAGCCGCAAGTAGTTTTAAATGACTTTTTTCCTTTGAATGTCATTTTGCTGTTAGACTGTTCTAAACACGGGAAACATGCGCCCCTTTACAGGCATACTATAGACACCCCCAGGTATGAAATTTAAAGGGATATTACACTTTTATTGTTTCACTTTAGGCATTATTAAAATCACTGCTCCTGAAAAAAACGCTATTTTTAAAACTTTTTTTTTGCATTGATCCATGTCCCCTGGGGCAGGACCCAGGTCCCCAAACACTTTTTATGACAATAACTTGCATATAAGCCTTTAAAATTAGCACTTTTGATTTCTCCCATAGACTTTTAAAGGGTGTTCCGTGGCTTTCGAATTTGCCGCGAACACCCCAAATTGTTCGCTGTTCAGCGAACTGGCGAACAGCCGATGTTCGAGTCTAACATGAGTTCCACTCGATCTCGAAGCTCATCCCTACCTGTGATGTCCTATGAAGGATTAATTTCTTCAAGAAAAAGGAACAAGTCTTGCATAAAGACTCAGAATCTCAGAAAAGTTTAGGACGAGTCAGGACCCTGTGCCCCCTCACATAGTTGTTGAGGGAGAAGGACATATTTTACAGCTGCGGCTATCCCTTTAATTTAGTAGTTCATAGAAATGGCAAGACAGGGGGGCGTGGCCTGGCACTGGACGAACATGACAGCTTAATCTGAGAGCTCCACCACCTAGGGCTCCAACTTCGCCTTTCATCAGCGGGACAATCCCCCTTCAAACACACTGTGATGGCCGGGAGAAGCTCCTCAGCTCCCGATCACAATCAGACCCGGCAATACAGCTGAGCCGGAATATTGCAGCGATGTTCCGGACACAGCAGCAGGGGGACATGCAGGCTGCATCTCAGGCCTCGGATCGGCAGATGGCGGTCCCCGCAATCACCGCGGATTCTCTGGGTGCATCTACCCCTTCACAAGGTACCTCTGCCCCGCATACCTCCCCCTTACTGTGCCTCTCAGACCTCCAACAAGTGGCGCTCGATATTAAGAGCATGCTATTTGCAGCAATAGCTGATCTGAAGACTGACATCAGAGCGGTGGCTACCAGACTAGAGCATGTGGAGATGGCCACCATGACACATGGGACAGCCATACACCAAGTACAGAAAGTTGTCAGTGTACATGCACAGCACTTGATTGAGATGCATAGACACATGGAAGACCTCGATAATAGGGGTCGCAGACGCAATCTGCGAGTGAGAGGCATCCCATAGACAGTAGAAGGACCCCAATTGCAACCAGTAGTGTGGGCTATCTTTAACACATTGCTGGGGAGGCCGCCTGATGCCCCAGAGATTCAATTTGCTGCCTGATTGATTTCGCACAGAAAGAGGAGATATTACGCCTGGCCCGCAATTATGACCGCTTGGAGCACAATGCATACAACTATTCCAAGACTTATCTACAATCACACTGCAACATAGGAGAGACCTGCTCCCTCTTTTGCAAACCCTACGCTATAGGCGCATAGCTTACAGATGGAAATTTCCATTATGATTACAAGCGACATCAGGAAATTGCACAGCACAGTTGAGAACCCCGGCTGACTTGCAACCTTTTTGTGATACCCTGGGCATTCCCCTGACTGAGGGTCCGGATTTGTACAGAGCATTCATGCAACCTGACCCCTGGATCCCCACGCTGCCCGAGGATACGCCGCACTCACAAAGACACAGACAGAGGAGACGCAGAACGTCAGCCAACTCCCCAATGAGGATTCGTGGAGACATGGAAACGGATGAGAGCCCACGAGTTTCACCATCATCTGTACGACACAAAATGGATCGTTAGCCGTGTAATCTCTGGTTAGGTGAGACTGTTCTGAACACCTTTTCAGTACACCTTTCCTTTTTGCATTTGTCACTATGGGGCCTTACGATTGTTTTTTTTTACGAGAAAGGGGGGAAAATGTTGCCCACATATGCTGAATTTAAATGTCGAGAGGCGAGGACCACAGACACGCAGTACTCTGCTTAAACTTTGTACTCACACCCCTGTTTGATGGGGGACTCAGGGATCCCACCAGAGATCAGTTTTTCTTTTTTATCCCTTGCCCTGTTTTTTATCTCTGGCTTTTTTTTTTTTGCTGTTGTTACATGATTTAATTACCATGTTGTTCCCTGAGTTCCTGAGTTACAGTCTGGTCGCCTGGCATCAGGACCTTATGCATGCAGTGAAGGGGGCCTCACTTCCCAAGCCATACAAGCTACTAAAACCAGGCCTATAAGGCTCTAAATGGTTAGCATATAGGCCACGCACACCGTCACCATTAGGGGAGTTGCAAGTACTCCTACATAGGATTTACTGTGATATCTGCCGGACATTACATGCTAACTAAGTGACTATATATCCAGTAACGTTGCTTGGGGTGACCCACCTGTCACGTACCTGGTAGGTTTTGAGCCCGAAGTGCAGAGAGAGACCTCCCCTACGGCTCCCACTCCCAGCCCTCTGGAATGGGGACAGAGGACACAGGAGTAAAGAGTGGTATGAGTGCCTGGCAGGATCAACAGTCACCCAGAAGTCCTGGATTAGTGGGAACTCAGGAACCAGGAACTGAAGAGAAGACTGGAGACTGGAACGCAGACTGGAGCCAGGAACAACAGCAGGTAGGTAGGCAGAAAACTGGAATGCTAGACTGGAACCAGGAAAAACAGCAGGTAGCAGACTGGATACTGGAGCGCTGGACCAGAACCAGGAACAACAGCAAGTAGCAGGCTGGATACTGGAATGCTGGACTGGAACCAGGAACAACAGTAGGTAGCAGACTAGATACTGGAGCGCTGGACCGGAACCAGGAACAACAGCAGGTAGCAGGCTGGGTACTGGAATGCTGGACTGGAACCAGGAACAACAGCAGGTAGCAGGCTGGGTACTGGAATGCTGGACTGGAACCAGGAACAACAGCAGGTAGCAGGCTGGGTACTGGAATGCTGGACCGGAACCAGGAACAACAGCAGGTAGCAGGCTGGGTACTGGAATGCTGGACTGGAACCAGGAACAACAGCAGGTAGCAGGCTGGGTACTGGAATGCTGGACTGGAACCAGGAACAACAGCAGGTAGCAGGCTGGGTACTGGAATGCTGGACCGGAACCAGGAACAACAGCAGGTAGCAGGCTGGGTACTGGAATGCTGGACTGGAACCAGGAACAACAGCAGGTAGCATGCTGGTAACAGGTATCAAGCAGAAGGGTAGTCAGACAGGCCAGTGGTCGATATCAGGTGGAGAGCAGAGGTACCAAGGATCAGACAGGAGAATGGTCAAAGCAAGCCAAAGGTTCAGATGCAGGCGGATAGCTGGATAGTCAAACAGGAAGCCGGGTCAGATAACAGAAGGTTTCAGATCAGATCAGGTTTTGGCACACGGAACACTGTAGAGCAGACAGCGGGGACTGAGTGTGACAGGCAGGTTTAAATAGCCCGCCTGGTGCCAACGGGGGTGCGCGCGTGCGTGCCCGTGCACAGTGGCGCCCACAGCCGTGCGTCAGTGAGCCTGGAACGCCGATTACTGGTAGGATCTTCCTGACACCACCCCCCTCCTCCCCCCCTTTTTTTTTTCGTCAAAGACCACCCCGGTATACTATTCCCACAAGGGTGTTTGTATTACAATTGCTTTTTACAATGTTATGATTTTCCTATCATTGTTGATGTTTGAAATGTTATGCAGTTGTAAGGGTACAGGAGGAGATGGTCTCCCTCCCTCCTATAGAATTGAATGTATTCCTTGGTTAAGTGTGGGAAGTGGGTTCTTGAAGCCTCCACCACTTCGGGTTCGATATTTACTTGCAACCTGTGTGCCGGAGCCTTGATGATAGCGGGCATGGATCTTGAATACACCCAATGCTCCTGACTGACCCTATATCACAGGTGCTGATTTGCAATCCTCTTACTGTCTTAGAGAACCTCATGGAATAGCTCACTGTCGACTTACGTAGGCCCTGGATGTATTATGGCGAAGGAGAGGTATACAGATAGACACTTTGGCTAAATTGTTTTAGGGTCATCTAACAGGCACCAGCTGGGGCCCTTAGTCTAGGCTTGTCCCACAGAAATTTAAACAGCTACATGGGATGCTCTGGGTGGCGGGTATACAGACTTCTTCCTTAGTGTTAGACCACCTTCCCACCACAAGGTAGGCAAGTCCCCCATTGACAATCACTGGTTTACACCTCTCACCACCCCCATACCCCCTGAACCTGTTCAATTAGGTAGATCAGTGGGCCTAGGTCCACCTCTGGTATACTCAAAGGCTTACTTGCGCTGTGGAGATTTACCACACGCACGTAGAATTCTTTTACACATCACCTGTAACACCTGAAGCGCACACATTGGCTGTAGATATCTTCTACTTTTCTCTATCTCTTGACACTTACTAGTCTTTTCTTCTTTACCCCCCGACTCCCACCCCCCCCGTGACCCCTCTCCGTCTACGTCTACAAGTGCGATCCACGCACACTGATACTGCTTCTCCATGTATTCCACAGTCCAAACATCAGTTCTTTTATCACTCAAAATATACTCTTTGAACGCTAAGGGCCTCAATGTACCGGAAAAGTGTAGTAGTGTCTTAGCGGAGGCTTATTGCTGTAGAGCAAATGTGGTTTTCCTACAGGAGACCCATTTTAAAACGGGGTCTGCTCCCCGCCTTGCTAACAAACATTTCCCCGAAGCATATCACGCGACATGCGCAGACTCCAAAACAAAAGGAGTTTCCATCCTGCTGGCTAAGTCACTCATGTTTCACCTGGCAGACCAGCTGCTGGATTCTGAGGGCAGGTTTCTTTTCTTAAAAGGCACCTGGAAAGGAAAACCTCTGACTCTAGCAAACATATACTGCCCCAATTCAAAGAGGATGGCCTTTCTAAAAGAAATATTCCTGAAACTTACCTTCTTCCAAACAGGCCTACTGATACCTGGGGGGCGACTTTAATATAGCCCTTGACCCCTTATTGGATACCTCTATGGGTGCCTCCTCCCTTCCATTTTCGGCCCTACGACAAGTGAAGATTCAGTTATCCTCTCCTGCACTACACGATACCTGGTGCACTCTTAACCCCAGGGAGAGGGACTATACATTCTTTGTATCACCCCACAATTGATACTCGAGGCTGGACTATCTCTTCATTCGCCAATCTGACCTGACATATCTTGCAGATGCGACCATTGAAAGTATGGCCCTTTCCAACCACCATCCGATTACCCTAACTCTCCGATTTCCACAAAGAGTAGAGTCCACCAAGACGTGGAGACTAGATGCCTCCACTCTTGCAGACCCTGGAGATCTAGCAAAAATCAAACAGGTCTTTACTGATTATTTCCACCTGAATGACACACCTGAGGTGTCTCCCATGGTTCAATGAAAGGGGCATAAGTGTGTCATACGAGGACACTTCCTTGCCATAGCTGCTAGGAAGAAGAAAGCATATCAAGCATTGATTATCTCTCTTTCCAAGAATATAGCTAGGCTAGAAGCCCAAAATAAATGCTCTCAGGCTCTTCAAGTAGCTAAGGAACTAGCAGACATGCAAGCTCAGTTAGTAGAGGAACTGTTTAAGAAAGCATGCAAGGGACTTGTCCTATCACACAAATTATTTTATGAGCAAGGCAATAAGCCGGGTAAGCTACTAGCCAGACTTACACAGAGACGCACACAGACCCACACAGTGATCCATGTGACCGACTCGTCGGGCACAATTTACTACAAAAGCCAGGAGACTGCACACCAATTCTGTCGCTTTTATAGTGAACTCTATAACCTTAAAGGGACAAGTCAGAATCAGAACCCTACCAATGTTGAAACACGATCACGACTGATAAACAAATTTCTTAACAAATACAGCCCTAAAGCCCTCCAGGAGGATGACAGGATCGTGTTAGAAGCCCCTTTGACCTCTGAAGAATGGACGGAAGCCCTAAAAGCCACAAAACCTGGCAAATGCCCGGGACCAGATGGCTTTTCAGCACAATACTATAAAAGTTTTGCAGACCTTTTGGCCCCACGCTTCCTTAAGGCCTTTAATACACTAGCCACCTCCTCCTGCCCCTCAGAGACCTTACGAGAAGCCTACATTTCTGTAATGCACAAAGAAAATAAAGACCCAACTAATGTGGCCAATTATCGGCCGATTTCACTCTTAAACGTGGATATCAAACTCTTCGCTAAAATTCTAGCCAATCTACTTGCTTTCCATGTACCAGCCTGGATAGGATTGGACCAAGTGGGTTTTGTCCCTGGCAGGGAAGCCAGGAACAACACCATCAAAGCCCTGAACCTACACCATTGGCTCACCTCCTCCTAACAAGAGGGATTCTTCCTGGCAATGGATGCGGAGAAGGCGTTCGATAGAGTGGCCTGGGAATATATGGAAGCGACGCTAATGGCTCTTGGTTTAGGAAGCAAGATGCATGCATTTATAGGCTCCCTTTATGTGAATCTGAGAGCTAAAGTCCGAGTCAACAGCTACCTATCCATAATGGCACTAGACAAGGGTGTCCTCTCTCGCCCCTACTCTACATCCTGACCCTAGAACCCTTGCTTCGTTGCATCAGAGAGAACCCAAACATAAAGGGCATTGCAGTACACCAAAAAGAATACAAGATAGCGGCTTTTGCGGATGACATCCTGCTCTTTCTATCCTCACCACTGACGTCCCTACCCAATCTTATGCCAATCTTAGACCTCTTCAAGCATATCTCGAACTTAAAAATAAATCTTTCCAAATCATTCGCACTAAATGTCTCCTTACCAAATGACCTGGTAAGTCAATGCCAATCAAATTTCCTGTTTAAATGGGAGAAAGATGCCATCACTTACTTAGGCATTCAACTACCAGCTAATCTAAAAACATTGTACACTAGGGATGAGCCGAACACCCCCCTGTTCGGTTCGCACCAGAACATGTGAACAGGAAAAAAATTTGTTCGAACACACGAACACCGTTAAAGTCTATGGGACATGAACATAAATAATCAAAAGTGCTAATTTTAAAGGCCTATATGCAAGTTATTGTCATAAAAAGTGTTTGGGGACCTGAGTCCTGCCCCAGGGGACATGGATCAATGCAAAAGAAAGTTTTAAAAACGGCCGTTTTTTCTGGAGCAGTGATTTTAATAATGCTTAAAGTGAAACAATAAAAGTGTAATATCCCTTTAAATTTCATACCTGGGGGGTGTCTATAGTATGCCTGTAAAGGGTTGCATGTTTCCCGTGTTTAGAACAGCCTGACAGCAAAATGACATTTCAAAGGAAAAAAAGTCATTTAAAACTGCATTGCCGGTCCGACAATACACATAGAAGTTCAATAATAAAAACGGCATGGGAATTCCCCACAGGGGAAACCCCGAACCAAAATTAAAAAAAAAAATGACGTGGGGGGTCCCCCTAAATTCCATACCAGACCCTTCAGGTCTGGTATGGATTTTAAGGGGAACCCCGCACCAAATTTTTTTAAAAAAATGGCGTGGGGTCCCCCCAAAGATCCATACCAGACCCTTATCCTAGCACGCAACCTGGCCGGCGGCAGGAAAAGAGGGGGGATGAGAGAGTGCCCCCCCTCATGAACCGTACTAGGCCACATGCCCTCAACATTGGGAGGGTGCTTTGGGGTATCCCCCCAAAACACCTTGTCCCCATGTTTATGAGGACAAGGGCCTCATCCCCACAACCCTGGCCGGTGGTTGTGGGGGTCTGCGGGCGGGGGGCTTATCGGAATCTGGAAGCCCCCTTTAACTAGGGGACCCCCAGATCCCGGCCCTCCCCCCCGTGTGAAATGGTAAGGGTGTACAAAGGTACCCCTACTATTTCACTAAAAGACTGTCAAAAATGTTAAAAATGACAAGAGACAGTTTTTGACAATTCCTTTATTTAAATGCTTCTTCTTTCTTCTATCTTCTATCTTCCCTCGGTTTCTTCCTCCATCTTCTTCTTCTTCTGGTTCTTCTGGCCCTTCTGGTTCTTCTTCCAGTGTTCTCGTCCAGCATCTCCTCCGCGGCATCTTCTTCCCTTCTTCTCCTCAGGCCGCTCTGCATCCATGGCATGGAGGGAGGCTCCCGCTCTTCTCTTCATCTTCTTCTCTTCTTCATCTTCTTCTCTTCTTCATCTTCTTCTCCAGGCCGCTCCGCATCCATGGTGGCATGGAGGGAGGCTCCCGCTGTGTGACGCTTCTCCTTTTCTGACGGTTCTTAAATAACGGGGGGGTGGGGCCCTCTGACGCACGGTGACTTGAGGGGACTTCCCTGTGACGTCACTCGGAATGCCACAGGGAAGTCCTGTCATGTCCCCGTTCGTCAGAGGGGGCGGGGTCACCGGGTGGCCCCACCCCCATTATTTAAGAACCGTCAGAAAAGGAGAAGCGTCACACAGCGGGAGCCTCCCTCCATGCCACCATGGATGCGGAACGGCATATTGAGGCAACACTCCAAGCGGAGGGCATGCAAGGCCCATGCAATGTCAGCAAAAGAGTGCCCGATCACTCTCATTAGAGGCAACCCAGACTTCCCCCCGGGTATACCGAAATCCTATCTCCTAAAGGAATGGCCCTATGCACAGATACAGGCTAAACACTTCTTCCGAAGAGGTAAGTTTCTAAGAATACAAGATCTCACTGCATTGTCCAACACTAGCTATCTTTCCCCTCTTGGTCTTATATGCAACTCAAGCACTTTCTAGATGTGCCATCGAAAATACCCAAATTCACTAGCCCTCCTACAGTTTTCAAATCTTTATGCTCGAGCTCTTCACTCCAAAGTCACGTGATCTCGGCCTTATATGCCTCCATGTTTGGAGAATTGCACTCATCTCTACACTCAGATCATGCATTTTGGGAGTCAGCCTTAGACAGGGAGATAGGAGAAGCCAGCTGGGATCGTATCCACTTATACATACATAAAGGCTCTCTCAATGTCCAAACGCAAGAAAATGGGTACAAGATCAAAATGAGATGGTATAAGACTCCATAAGTGCTTCATAAGATTTTCCTGACGGTGCCAGACCTTTGCTGGCGATGTGGAACAGAGGTGGGTACCCTCCTTCATGTCTGGTGGTCCTGCCCTCTAATCCAGCCATTCTGTCATAGGATACATGAAGTGCCTGATACTGAGCCCCATATCCATAGCCACAGATGAGGACAACTGGGTAAAGATGAACTAATATTTCTATGCTCTGGCAGGTGGTTCCGGGAAAACGTTGAAATAGTAATAAACTATCCTGTAAGCAGTCATAGTGAACTGAGGAGCATATAAACTATAAAACATTAACCAAGCTTCTTTTTATTATGCAAATAAGATATGTTTGGAACTTGCGTATTTACTGGATAATTAGTGTACTTTGAATATATGAATTTTGCTTGAAAAATTTCTAATGGAACCTGTTACCCAATTTGTTACATTGTAGTATTGTTACACTGTTCTGTATACTTCTTGAAATTCATAATAAAATCTTTATGAGGAAAAAAAAAAAGAAATGGCAAGACAACCTTTCTTTTTTTTTTTTTTTCAAAAAGTTTTTATTAAGATATAAAAATCAAAGCATAACAAAAGAAAAGCATTTGTAAGGACATTTTTTTTTCTTTTACAAAGTAATTTGAAAGCAAGGTAACAATGTAGCAAACTAGGGGTTGTAGACGTGTATACCAGGGTGAGGTGATTAAAGAAGATGTACGTAGCACAACCGGGTAAAAATTATCAACAAAAGAAGATACCTGGATGGATCTGCGTAAATTAGCTATATCAGAAAACCCCTATGGTTGCAGGAAAATGCGAAGGGGGAACAACTGGAGTTGGGAGGGGTGGGTGGTGTGGAGTAGAGGGGGTAGGGAGGTGTAATAAGTAGTGTTAGCTTCAACTTTAAAGTAAGGGGGAGGGGGCTCCATGACCAAAATGGGAGCAGTTTAAGGTGAGCTTCTGCACACTGTTGGTAGAGATGGATGGTTTAGGCGGGTAGACATCCTGAAGTGAGATTTGCATTGCAGGCCGAAGCTGGAAGGAGCTAGAGACCATTGGTTGTGGGATTCCCAATAGGAGGGTCCGCGGCCTCTAGATTCGGGGTTAAAGTTCTGTAGTATGAGAACGTAAATTGATTGAGGTTGGCTTGTTCCTCTGGAGAAAGAGCTGAGAGCATAAAGGTTTGCCATCTGGAAAAGAAGCGAGAGCATGATTTGACATGGTGGAAATCGGTGTTGAGACGATCCTTAAATAGTAGGAAAAGGAGCTCTCGTTTGATTTGAGCAATGGTAGGAGAATGAGAGGAAGTCCAGCATTTCAGTATAGTTCTCCGTGCAAGTAGGAGACAGATCAAAGACCAATCTTTGTGGGAGACGGGCTCTTTGGGGATTTCACTGATATTCATTTTGGTAGTTTGAGACCATGGCAGCAGTTGAGGGTCCCAATGACCGAAGATGAGCAGCAGTGGGTCCTTAGGTAGCTTTAGTAGGGTAACTTCAAAAATGTAGGATAGGACTTGGTCCCAGAAAATGGATATAGAGGAGCAAGTCCAGAAGCGATGTGCCAGGGATGGTCTCGGTTGGTGGCAGAGGGGACAGCAGGCTTTGCTCTGATCTGTTTTGGTAGATAAGAAAGGTATGTGGGCTCGATGTGTGATCTTTAGTTGAGTTTCTCTCCATACTTCGTTGGGGATGAGCTGATGTATTTTGTTAAGGCCTTGTAGAATTTTGTGCACCAAGTCCGGGTCCGGGAAGTCTTTTTTCCAGTTTGTTACAGAAGAGGAAGTCAGAGGGGGACGGTCTCTCGTAGGAGAGGTTGGTAGATGTCAGAAATTTTATAGGAGTCGTCCAGGAGCATTCGGTCTGTAATATTAGGTTTGAACCTTTTGTTTTCCTCTTTGCAGGTGGCCTTTAAGAATGCGATGCATTGACCATAGTGGAATGCATGGGCTTGAGGAAGAGAGAAAGATTCCGCAATGTTTGAGAAGGGGAGAGGACGACCTGTTTTCGTGTCACATAGAGAAGAAAATTTTATGAGTCCTTTTTCCTGCCAGACGGTAAAGGGTTTATGGTCCATCCCAGGGGGGAAACAAGGGTTCCCTTGAATTGGTAGGTGGCTGGACATGAAGGGAGACAGTTTGAGAAGTTTTCGAGCTTTTCTCCATGCTATAGCTGTGTCTCTCAGGAGGAGGTTGTGTTGGTAAGGAGGGGGGACTGATTTCCATTTGCAGTGAAGAAGGGCCACTAAGGAGTAGGGGTGAGCCATTTCGGTTTCCATGTGATAATTGGAGTAGTGGGAGGAACATGTTATCCAGTCCAAGCTGGTTCTTAATAGGCATGCCGAGTTATAGGTTCTAATATTTGGGAGACTAATTCCCCCATCGCGTCTGGGAAGACTCAAAGTTTTTAAGGCTATATGTGGACATTTGTTTTGCCATAGGAATTTTGAAATAGCTGAGTTTAGAATTTTGATATCCTTGTGTTGCAAGAGTAGGGGAATAGTTTGCATCGGGTATAGCAGTCTTGCAAAACTAATTTTTACTAAATGACATCTTCTGAGGAGCGAGAGGGGCAGATCCATCCAGTTTACCAGTTCCTGAGATATTTTAGAAATCAGTGGGGGGTAATTGAGGAGATACAAAGAGGAGGGTAGTTTCCTTATTTTGATTCCTAGATAGGTGATGTGGGACTTGACTACCAAGAAGATGGAGTGTTGAGTCCAGGGTGGATTTAAGAGGGTACATATAGGGAGGATTTAGCTCTTGATATAATTGATACGCAGGCCTTTTGATAGCGGGTATGTCAGAGGAGGGGTCGGATGAGAATATAAGAACATCATCCGAAAAAAGGGATGTGCACAGGTCGTGTTTACCAATTTTGATGCCATGAAGTGGGGCTGGTTGGGCTAGATATCTGGATAGTGGTTCTAGTGCAATGTTGAAAAGGAGCGGGGACAGTGGACATCCTTGCCACGTTCCTTTATGGAGCCGAAAGTTTTCTGAGAGTAAGCTTGCTGCCACCAGCCTAGCTGCAGGGGCTGTATACATGGTATTAATGAGGTGGCAGAAGGGGCCTGTGAATCCCATTTTTGACATTGCCAAGGAGAGCCATTCAAAGCTGACATTATCGAAGGCTTTCTCCGCATCTAACGTGATGATGGCGTAATCTCCGCTTTGGTTATGTTTTGCATGTTCTAAGGCTAGCATGACTTTGCGTATGTTCAGGGTGGCGGTCCTGCCTTTTACAAAGCCAGATTGGGCTGGGTGAATCAGTGAGGGGATGATAGCAGCGAGTCTAGTGGCAATGATCTTAGATAAGATTTTGATATCCAGATTCAGCAGTGAAATTGGTCTATATGAAACTGGCTCTTGGGGGTCTTTGCCTTTCTTGGAAAGTAATTTGATAATGGCCTGATTTCCCGTTTGAAGGTATGATCCGCCGGACCAAATACCGTTGTATACTGAGTGGAGGGTGGGTTCTATGATTTTTTGTAGAGTTTTGTAGAATTCGCTAGTGAAACCGTCAGGTCCCGGGGCCTTGGAAGGAGTTAAGTTGCGGATGGTGGTTGAGATTTCTGGGAGAGAGATGGGCACATTGAGAGTGTCTAGTTGTAGGGGAGTGATTTTGGGCATGTTGATTTTCTGTAAAAAGGATTGTGCTATTTGTCTATCTATGGGATCAGGGGCGTATAAGGCTGAGTAGTATTTAAGCATGGCATGGTTTATTGTTTGCGGTGTGGAGTGTATGTTACTGGTACTGTCTCGAAGAGAGGTGATATGGGTCGGACGGAAAGGGACCCTTAGAGTCTGGCTAACAGTTTGCCTGCTTTATTTCCGAATTTATGAAGAGTGGCATCCAAGTGTGCTTTTTCGGTAGATTCAAGGGTGTCCGCCCATGAATCGAAAGCTCTCTTGGCTGCCTGCCATTCGTTTCTACTGACAGGGGAGTCGTTAGTAATCAGGGAGCGTTGTGCCTGATGTAGTCGTGCGCTGGCTGATTTGTAGTTTGTTAAAGTTCTGTTTGAAGGAAGTGGCATAGAAGATGATCCGTCCCCTGAGGTATGCTTTACCGGCATCCCAGAAGAGATTCCGATCATTGATGTGGGGTGCGTTGGTCATGGCGTATTCAGCCTAAGCTTTCTCAATGAACTGTTGGAAATCAGTGTTGTTGTGTAGGTAGGATGGGAAGCACCAGATATTGGGGTGGGGAGGTAGATCTAGGTAAGACAACATTTCTCTCTACCAAAGACTTGCAGCTGAGGTCTGCAAACTTGGAGCCATGGCTGGACCCACCAGTTCCCCAATGTCAAGAGCTTTATGTTCCTGACCAATGGATTCCAGTCAAACCATCGAGAGCAAGAAACATCTTCTGGGATTGCTACTTGAGCAATGTGACCTTAAAAGTAACCTGGTTTACCTGTGTCTATTTTTTATTTCAGTGCCTACTGTCCCCTTTTGGGCTTGGACTGTTTTACCCTATGGGTGACTTTTATTTAATGTGATAGGTTCTCTTATAAAGACCATTTTGTAGCTTGCTGCTTTGGATGCCAAAATGGTCTATTACTCTTATGCCCCATACACACGGTCGGACTTTCCAACGGAAAATGTGCGATCGGAGCGTGTTGTCGGAAATTCCGACCGTGTGTGGGCTCCATCGGACTTTTTCCATCGGATTTTCCGACACACAAAGTTTGAGAGTAGGCTATAAAATTTTCAAACAACAAAATCCGATTGCGTCAATTCTGACCGTGTGCGGCCAATTCCGACGCACAAAGTGCCACGCATGCTCAGAATAAATTCAGAGCTCGGTCTGGTAAAATTAGCTTTCGGAATGGACATAGCACTTTCGTCAGGCTGCAATGTTTTAAATAGTTTAATGGAGCGCACTCTCTTCTTCTTTATAATGCTAGAAGAATGAAGTTGTTTTGCTGCTGATATTCACACAGACTTCTCACAAACTTCTTTCTTTATTATTTATCGTGATTTCATCAATATAATATTTGTATTTGTCACATCTGATTCAAATTTTTTTTTTTATTATTTTTTTTTTGGTTAGTATTTTTTTCAAGCCTAATCTTTTTTTTTTTTTTTAAACTCCAGAATATTTTTGGGTGTGTTTTGTTTGTCAAGTTACCACAACACCATTATTATCTTGTATTATTTAATCTCAAGGAGATTGTTTGGTGTTGGTGTCTCTTGTTAATTTCACATTGTATTTTTGAAATGTACCTGCCTCCTCACAAACAAACTGTCCTTTTTGAAGGAAAACATACCTAGGCGAGTATAATTGAAACAAAAAAACCTTTATTAAGGGCTCATAACCAAACAAAGAGGGAGGCAACGCTGGAGAAACAGCAGAAATTGGTGAAGCCTTTGGCCCCCAGGGCAGACATCAATTATTTCCAGGCAAAATTGGTGGCCTGAGGAGTCCATATATAAGGGAGTGCAGTCTGGTCCACAATTCCAAGAGATCCTGAACAGCTGCAGATGACATGTATGTTCCCAGGCTGTGGTCATACAAGAGCCTGCATCTTTTGTCAGACCAGACTGAACCCAGGTCATCGCTCTCTGATCTTCCTTCCACGCTTCCTTCCACGCTGTGTCGGTGGTGGTGGAGTTGTGGCAGGAGGAGGAGGAGGAGGATGGTCCAACTCACACAGATGTGTTTTGTGTGTGATTTCACCCCTCACCCCCTTAGTTAGTGTTTTGTAAAGAAGGTAGGTCCTCACACATGAGGCGTTGACCCTCCAGCATGCCCTGCAGTTTTGTGGCAGCCATGCAGGCAAAGGCCTCTTCAGGAGTGGGGAAGGCTCTGAGGGACGCAGAAGCCTCCTAAATCAGCCTGAGTGCTGAATCCTGCACGTTACTCCCCTTCCTGGGTCTTTTGTTTGGAAGGCGGAGGGGAGGAACCCGTGATTCTGTCAGGCTCCTACTGGGCCCGCCTTTTCCTGGCTTCCACTGACCCCCACCTCCTCCTGGCTGCCACTAACCCCCGCCTCCTCCTGACTGCCACATTCCACAGCCTCCTCCTGTGTGCCACATTCCACAGCCTCCTCCTGGCTGAGGTCTTCCTGTGTATGAAAAAGGGACATAGTTTTAGTTTTTTCTTCATCAATCACACACAATTTTCATCTCATGACTGTTGCAAATTGAATGTTAACAAATATAACAGACTATAATTTTGAGCCCAGCATTTTTCATTCTTGTCCCAATTTTTTGTGCCCACTACTGTCTATTGATATGTAAAACACTTTATGAAATCAGCAATTAGTGATCAATAATAACATCTAGTAAACATCATTTATTTATTGACCACAAATCTGTAGAACAATGCTATACCTGGCTCCAGCTGGGCTCCTCCACTTCTTCCTGGTTGGAAGTCCCAGGTTGGACATCGGAAGCCTCAGCTGGGGTGGAAGATAGGGTGGAAGGAAGAGTGGAAGGAAGGGTTGAGAGGGATTCCCTGACTTCAGTCTGGTCTGACAGAAATTCCAGTCTCTCATAGTACCACAGACTGGGGACATAAATGTCATCTGCTGCATCTCCTGATCTCTGGGAATCCGTGACCTTCTTGCGCTCCCTAAAATAAGTGCTCCTCAGGCAACCAATTTTGGCTTTTAAATAGGGGATGGTTGCCATGGGGACCACCGGCTTCACCAACTCCAGCAGTTTCTCCAGCGCTGCCTGCCTCTTTTGTTTATTATTGTATTGGGGGTGTTTCACCTGCCACAGACAGGGCAGCGCCCTGTATTTGTCTATGAACAGGGGGAGGAAATTGTGGTCATTGAAGGCATCCATTTTATCTGCAGGAAACAAGACAAACCATAATGTCAGGCGAAACTCTCCTAATCTTGTCACAATATAGGCCTCAATCTAGAAGCAGTATAGGCCCATGTTTAAATCTTAACTTCATTATCACGATCGGCGCCTCCGATACTCCTTCCTCCGCTCACGTACATACTACGCACGCGTGTTATGCTTTATATACACTGTGCATGCGTGAAACTCTGCCCACCCCTGACGTTCTTTATAGTCTATTCCCTGCCCCTTCTCGTTCGGCACAGTGGGGAAGAGCACATGGTGGACACACAGCAGGTGCGTGCTAATTACACCAACGAGGAGGAGGAGGAAAGCCCGGAGCCAGAAACGTCCCGATCCCAGAAGAGACGATTTAAGGCCTCAAATATGTCCTTTGGGGAGATGTTGGAGATGGTGGACATCCTGAAAAGGGCCGACTATGATGGGAAGTATGGACCTTACCCCAACCCCAATGTCAGAAAGGCCAAGATAATGGCGAAAGTGGTCAAAAGTCTGCACCGGAATTTTGGACTCAGGAAGTGGTGGTCGGACCTCAAATTAAGGGAGCATGAGCAGTACAGAAGGATCAGGAGAGTTCTGCAAAAAAGTAAATAGTTGTCCTGTGTTCCTATTCGTTATTTTTATTACGTTTGTGCTGCTCCATGTGCTTTTCTTAACTGTTGTAAAGTTTAAAATGGCAACTTTCATGTTCATGGGCACATTGTTCGTTCATATGAAACATTGTTCATTCGGCCTAGAAAACACCATTGTTTTGGCCATATGCATTTGAATACATTTTTGCTAGCCTACTTCTCTTAAAATAATTTTGTTGTGTAGATGGGTTTGTAACTAGAATGAAATGCAAACTAGATTCTGTGTAAGGAGAGGACACTCAGCAGCTGTTTACACATCTGGACATTGGAGCACTAGTGTGGGACACAAGAACACCCTTTTTATTAGGGGGCCCACACAGGTTCTCCAGTGTATACTATATACACTATTCCATCTGTGAAACTTGTACAAAACAGGTAAGTATTCAAGCTTGACAAAGGGCAAAAATATTTCTTCATTTTGGAACTCTGCCAAAATAGACAATTGTACCCCACTTCCAAGCAATGTTTCATATTCCTATTTCTGCCATGAAATAGCTGTGTGCTAAGTATACCAATTTTTTTTTTTTACATAGGGGAGAAAAGACTCAGAGGACACCACTCATCCGAGGAGACCACAGACCCCCCACCTTAAGAAGAAGGTGAAATTCCCCAAAGCCAACAGGAGGAGCAGGAAGGAGACGTAATCGCAATAGTCACCACAACAGGTGAGTGTCTGCAACCACAGGCTCAGGTAAGAGATGGATGCCAGCATATTTATAATACATGGTGTGTTTTTGTTTTTATATTTTTAGGTGATTGTGATGTTGTGGATCCAGGTCATTTCACCAGTGAAAGTGCACAGATCCTGATAGGGGAGATCATGGGGTGTAATAGGGACTTGGAAAACATCCTAAAAAACATCAAAACAAAATGAAGAACATCATTGATGTTTTAGGGAGAGTTTAAAACAACTCCAAATCCCTTCCCTTTTTTGTGCTTTTTGGAATCTAAATATTTCTCACTTTTTTTACATATTCTCGAAAAGCCAAATTTTGAAGATGCACACAGTGTGTCAACATGTGCTATCTGCCATCATGGGAGATCAATGTATGCGTTTTGGGGGTAAAACCCCTTCCTCAATAATAAAGTAGCTGAGAGGAAGGGGTTGCACCCCCAAAACACGTCCATTGATCCCCCATGATGGCAGTTAGCACATGTTGACATTCGGCAATTTGTGTGCATCTTCAAAATTTGGCTTTTCCAGGGGTGACTTTACCCCATCTGAACGCAATATCAAACAGTTTATAAATACTCATGTCTGATATTGCCTTCAATTTATAACAAAGTTGAACTTTGTAAGTTCCAGATTTGTGTACTTCTTGTTGGTATTAAACATGCCTGTTTTACCTTAAATGGACATTTCTACTTTTATTAATGTGACCAAAAAATTGTTATACAACAAACATGTTGGTTTGTTTTAAAAACCTTTTATAAATGCACGTGTGATTGTGCTGGTATTAAAAAGATTAATAATCAAGAATGTGTGGATTCTTCTTTCAATGCTCCAAAATTTTGTTGTGGTAAAATTGGTGTTTTCTGTGACAATGGGGGTTTTTTCCTAAGGGCAAATCCACTTTGCACTACAAGTGCAGTTTCAGTGCAGTCTCAAGTGCACTTGTAGTGCAAAGTGTCTTTGCCTTTAGTAAATAACACCCAACAGTGCTTTCGAATGTTACACAATCACGCCATTTTCAGGACTACCCACATTTCAGTCAAGGTCAGCTAAAAAAAAAAAGGCAAGCAGTAAATGTCAGCAAACATTTTAGTAGTTAAATATTTTGTTTTATTTAAAAAAATTCTCAGACATTGTCTGGCATATTGATGGCCCCCCTACCGGCAAAGTATTCAAGGTATCTTAGACGGACCTCGCGGGCACTCGGGGGGGCAAGCCAGGACGGCCAGCTTCAAATGCCGTCAGGGTTGGTTCATTTACATGAATTCCAGATTCAGGCCCAACTGAGGCAGCATAGTTCCAAGAATGTCTCCTTAAAAAGTTGTGGAGAACACAGCAAGCCAGGATGATGTGATTCAGTTTATACTCCGCCATGTGCATAGGTGTAAGAAATAGGCGGAACCGGCTGGCCATTATTCCAAACGTGTTCTCCACCACTCTTCTGGCTCTGGCCAGCCGGTAATTAAAAACCCTCTGGTCTGGGGTGAGGGTCCTCATAGGGAATGGCCGCATAAGATGGTCCCCCAGCGCAAACGCTTCATCCGCAACGAAGACAAATTGGAGTCCTTCGCATTGTCTTCTGGAGATGGCAAGTCCATTCTGAAGACGCCTGTAGAACTCCGTCTGGGCGATGACTCCACCATCTGACAGCCGGCCATTCTTCCCCACGTCCACATACAGGAACTCATAAGTAGCCGACACCACCGCCAACATCACAATACTATTGAACCCCTTATAGTTGTAATAGTAAGGCCCCAAGTTGGGTGGTGGGACTGTGTGGACATGTTTCCCATCAATTGCCCCTCCGCAGTTAGGAAATTCCCACTGCTGGGCAAAGTGGGAGGCCACAGTCTGATATTCCTGTGGGTTGGAAGGAAACTGTGGAGTCAAACAAGAAAAATAAATTAATAATTTTGCACATAAACATGGAAAGCAGATTAGACACAAACATTCTTTGCCAACATCAGTATAACATTTATTTTAGGGAGTATTTAAAGACAAAGGTATAAGGTCCACCTATCAGATTCCTCTTTCCCCTTCTCTCATGGGCCATTTCTAAAATTTTATGGGGGGGGGGGAATATGTTTTGGACAGGTAACCCTCTCCACTTCATTGAGAGATGAATGCCTAAATAATGTGTATTACTTTGGCCAGCCCCTCCTTAATTACACTATTGGCAGCCCACTGGACAGGTAAGAAGTGTCATAATACAAAGAGATAAATACACACTGTACACTTTTAAGCACATTTTGACATTCTGCTATTACCTATCAAGATAATAATAGGATACCAAAACTTTAAACAGTACTATTTGAAAGTGTTCAAGAAGGTCCTTGCACTACATGCTTTGGGGAATTCATACAAAAATCTGACAACAAAAGAGGTGGGTATAGTGTGTATGGGTTTGGCAAAGTCAGCAGATAGAGGATTGGTATCAGCTGAGTTAGCAGTTGGGGGGAGGGAAGGTTCCATATGATTTTGGGACACAAAAAAAAGCCTCTGGCACTCTGCCTGAATTTGAAGCACAAATCACAATTTACCATATTTTAGGGGGTATTTAGGGTAAAGCATTACTATGGAGCTGACAAAATACATTGTTAAGTGACTACATAAGGTGAATATAGGGCCAGGAGAGCATGCTGGGGAGGTAAGTGAAGGCAAATATGTATGAAGGACAAAAAAAAATTACCTAAAAATCCAGCATGCATGAGGACAAAGGGGACATTCACAGCATATTAATCATGGTAATTAGGGAATGAGGAAAGAAATACAATATATTACCAAACATTAAATACAATAAAATTTGATATTAAAGGATAAAAATCTTACCTTAATATACTCCTTCTGCAGGACCTGAATGATGGCAGAACAGGTCTCTGGGATAATGATCCCCAGAGCCTGGGGGGAGATGCCTGTCGAGAACTTGAGGTCCTGCAGGCTTCTCCCCATCGCCAAGTACAGCAGGGTGGCGACTAGCCTCTGCTCCGGAGTGATGGCTTGCCTCATGCAGGTATCCTGCCTGCTAATATAAGGGGTCAGCAAAGCCAACAAATGGTGAAATATGGCATCCGTCATCCGGAGAAATTTCCTGAATTCATCAGGATTATTCTCACGGATCTCATGAGCAAAGGCATGTGACAGAACTGGTCACGCTGGAACAACCAATTCTTGGTCCATGAACTCCTCCCCACCCTGTTCATGGACTGGGCTTGTGTCAAGGTAAGGACCCCAACACCAAGCCCCCGCACAGCACGAACTCTACGAGGAGTACGTATACGCAACATGGCTAGAAAATGGTTGGCTGCTCAGAATGAAGTAACAGAACGCACTGAAGAACAGCAAGGCCTGTGAAGAGCAACCTGAAAAACAGTAACGAACGAACAAGAACACAATGACAAAGTCAAGGGTAACTCGCTGCACGCACTGAAGACCAGATACAAACCCACAAACACAATCTGAACAGCAGAAAATTATCTGAAAACCACGAGTCTGAAAAAGCGCAAATCGTCTCTCACCAAACTTTTACTAACACGAGATTAGCAAAAGAAGCCCAAAGGGTGCCGCGCTTGGTTCTGAACTGCCTTTTTATAGTCTTGTTGTACGTGGTGTACGTGACCGCGTTCTTGGCGATCGGAAATTCCGACAACTTTGTGCGACCGTGTGTATGCAAAACAAGTTTGAGCCAACATCCATCGGAAAAAATCCATGGATTTTGTTGTCGGAATGTCTGATCAATGTCCGATCGTGTGTACAGGGCATTAGTCTACATAACCCTTTAGTTGTGGCCTTCAACTACTACATATTTTTGCCTATTGCTGTATGGGTAGTTTTTTGATATTGGAAATTTTTTATTACAGTTTTGTCAAAATACAAAAAACAGAACAATAGAAGTACATAGCAGAGGTTAAAATGCCACGTATATATAAAGTTCATAATCAGTTCACACAGAAGAGGGTGTTAGATAAATTACCTCTAACAACAGCCTGAGTAGTATAAAAAAAAAACAAAAGATAGATTGGTTAGTCCTAAAGGGTCCAAATAAGGTAAAAATAACTAATCACTAGTGTTACCCATAAGCAGGAAAGACAGCAGCCGAAATCACCTTGGGTAATTCATAGGGATGATCCGAACGACCCCCACTATGGTTTGCACCAGAACTTTTGAACATCGCAAAAGTTTGGAACTGAATAACGAACCCTATTGAAGTCTATGGGACCCGAACGTGAAATCAAAAGTGCCCATTTTGAAGGCTTATATGCAAGTAATTGGGGATACAATGTTTATGGGGGTCTGGGTACTGCCCTGGAGGACATGTATCAATGAAAATAAAGTTTGTAAAAAACGTCATTTTTAACCACTTCCCATACAGCCTATAGCAGAATGAAGGCCGGGCGGTGGTTCAGTTACCCTGACTGGGCGTCATATGACATCCAGCAGGATAAACGCCGCCGCGCACCCGTGGGGGCGAGCATCGCGGAGGTCGGTGGTGTGGTGTATCAGCCTGACACACCGCTACACTGATCTTGGTAAAGAGCCTCTGACGGAGGCTCTTTACCACGTGATCAGCCGTGTCCAATCTGACAGACGCGAGTAGAGGAGAGCCGATTGGCGCCTCTCCTGACAGGGAGGGTCTGCGCTGATTGTTTATCAGTGCAGCTTCCCTGCAGATGCCCACACTAGACCACCAGGGACACCACCAGGACTACCAGGAATGCCCACAACAGATGGATGACCAGGGATGCCACCCTAGACCACCAGGGATCCCAGTAAGTGCCCAAATAATGTCAATCAGTGCCCACACAATCTTGCCAGTTAGTGCCAGTCAGTCAATGCCTGCAAGATGTTTCTTCATCAGTGATGCCCAGCAGTGCCATCTATCAGTGTCCATCAGTGCCACCCATCAGTGTCCATCAGTTCCACTTATCAGTGCCCATCCGTGTCCATCAGTGCCCACCTATTAGTGCCAATCAGTGCCCACCCATGCCACCTAGCAGTGCCACCTATAAGTACCCATCAGTGCTGCCTATCAGTGTCACCTATAAGTGCCCATCAGTGCTGCATACCAGTGCCACCTATCAGTGCCCATGGGTGCCGCATATCAGTGCCCATTAAGGATTACCCGAACACCCCCCTGTTCGGTTCGCACCAGAACATGCGAACAGGCAAAAAATTTGTTCGAACACGCGAACACCCTTAAAGTCTATGGGACTCGAACATGAGTAATCAAAAGTGCTAATTTTAAAGGCTTATATGCAAGTTATTGTCATAAAAAGTTTGTTCTCGTCTGGCATCTTCCTCTGTGGCATCTTCTTCCCCGCTTTGTTCTTGGGCCGCTCCGCATCCATGGGAGGCTCCCGCTGTGTGACGCTTCTCTTCTTCCGACACTTCTTAAATAATGGAGGGTGGGGCCACCCTTTGACCCCTCCCCCTCTGACGCATGGGGACTTCCCCTATGGCTTTCCCCGTGATGTCAGAGGGGGCGGGATCACCCGTTACATAGCCGGGTGACCCTGCCCCCTCTGACATCACGGGGAAAGCCATAGGGGAAGTCCCCGTCAAGTCCCCGTGCATCAGAGGGGGGCGGGGTCACCGGGTGGCCCTGCCCTCCGTTATTTAAGAAGTGTCAGAATAAGAGAAGTGTCACACAGCGGGAGCCTCCCATGGATGCGGAGTGGCCCAAGAATGAAGTGGGGAAGGAGACGCCACGGAGGAAGATGCCGGATAAGAACACCGGAGCAAGAAACAGAGGATCGGAGGAAGAAGAAGATGGAGGAAGAAACTGAAGGAAGAAGGAAGAAGACCCGAAGAAGATGGAAAGAAGAAGACTTTAAATAAAGGAATTGTAAAAAACTGCCTCTTGTAATTTTTAACATTTTTGACACTTTTTTTATGAAATGGTAGGGGTACTTTTGTACCCATTACCATTTCACACAGGGGGGTGGCAGGATCTGGGGGTCCCCTTGTTAAAGGGGGCTTCCAGATTTCGATAAGCCCCCCGCCCGCAGACCCCCACAACCACTGGGCAAGGGTTGTGAGGACGCGGCCCTTGTCCTCATCAACATGGGGACAAGGTGCTTTGGGGGGCTACCTCAAAGCACCCTCCCAATGTTGAGGGCATGTGGCCTGGTACGGTTCAGGAGGGGGGGCGCTCTCTCTTCCCCCCTCTTTTCCTGCGGCCTGCCAGGTTGCATGCTCGGATAAGGGTCTGGTATGGATTTTTGGGGGGACCCCACGCCTTTTTTTTTAATTTTGGCATGTGCTTCCCCCTAAAATCCTTACCAGACCTGAACATGCAATTTTTTAAAAAGGGGAACGGGGTTCCCCTTAATATCCATACCAGCCCTGAAGGGTCTGGTATGGAATTTAGGGGGACCCCCGCACCATTTTTTTAAAAATTTTGGTTCGGGGTTCCCCTGTGGGGAAATCCCATGCCATTTTTATCAATTAACTTTTATGTGTATTGTTGGACCGACAATTCATTAAAAGCCACGAGTAGTTTTAAATGACTTTTTTTCCTTTGAAATGTTATTTTGCTGTCAGACTGTTCTAAATACGGGAAACATGCGCCACTTTACAGGAATACTATAGACACCCCCCAGGTACGAAATGTAAAGGAATATTACACTTTTATTGTTTCACTTTAAGCATTATTAAAATCACTGCTCCTGAAAAAACAGCCATTTTTAAAACTTCTTTTTGCATTGATGCATGTCCCCTGGGGCAGGACCCAGGTCCTCAAACATTTTTTATGACAATACCATGCATATAAGCCTTTAAAATTAGCACTTTTGATTTCTCCCATAGACTTTTAAAGGGTGTTCCACAGCTTTTGAATTTGCCGCAAACACCCCAAATTGTTCGCTGTGCGGCGAAATGGCGAACAGCCAATGTTTGAGTCGAACATGCGTTCAACTCAAACTCGAAGCTCATCCCCAGTGCCCATCAGTGCTACCTATCAGTGCTACCTATCAGTGCCCTTTATCAGTGCCCATCAGTACCACCTCATCAGTGCCAACTCATTGATGCCACTCATCAGTGCCCATCAGTGCCACCTTATCAGTGCCCATTAGTGCAGCCTCATCAGTGTCCATCAGTGAAGGAGAAAACATATTTATTTACAAAGAACAGAAACAAAGAAAAACTTTTTTTTTTCAAAATATTCTGTATTTTTTTTATTTGTTGCGCAAAACAAAAAAATGCTAAAAATTGGCTTGGGCAGGAAGGGAAGAAATTGCCTGGTATTGAAGTGGTTAAATGAGCAGTGATTTAATGATGCTTAAAGTGAAAGCATAAAAATGAAAAATTCCTTTCAATATAGTGCCTGGGGGTCCCCTTAGTCTACCTGTAAAGTGGCACATCTGTACTGTGTATAGAAGCTGCTGCAGAAATAATTGCTTTTATAAAGCCAAATAAAATGACATTTTCCCTGCAAGCTTTCTTTATTTTGTAAGCAATGGCTTGCGGAGCCAGTCTGTATGATGAGGCCACAATGTAGTGCACTGGGAACAAGAATAGAGATTTTTTTTGATAAATTCTGGTGTCTCTTCCACAGACTTTGGATAGAAGTAACAGGGGTGGAAAAATTGGTCTTTGGGTGTCTGTAGCGCCTTCACACCGCAACCCTATAGAGGTACTCTTAATAAGAGCAAGAATTGGCCTTGCTGTCAAAAATTAAAATGATATGCACCTGTCAAACAGGTGCAGAAAAAAATTGGTCTTTCTTTGGGTGTTAATTCCAATCCCAAAAACACTTAATCAGTGACATCAGCATCAGGGGCTTAATAGCTGCTGGTAATCCAGGACTTATTTATTTTGATAAATGTCAGACGGTCCACCGAGTCAAGGCGAGGACTAAAAAAATAGTAAAATGCATAACACCTTCTCCGCCGCTCTTCTCTTGACCAACAGAAGCCTCAAAGCTACGTTTTCCATGACACTAGATGAGCTGCTCTTTAAGGTAAAAATTGGAGCAATAGGGTATAGTGGGATTATAACGGTGCTCATAATCAAGGAAAAACACACTTTATAAAATCAATAAAGTTTATTCACATAGGAATAAAAAAGTAGGGTTCAATAAAAATCTGAGTATTTGTACATATCACAATGATCACTGATGTCCATGTATGGAGATGGTTAAGGTGTGGTTTTCAGATCCCAACATGTTTCACCAAAATTGGCTTCCTCAGGGGATATACAGATCACCACTATTCCACAAAACTCTAGTAAAGATAAGATCATGCGCATAAACACTGATTATTCACAAGTTACTATGAAGCTATATAATCAATATACATAATACAGGATTAATTATTTATTCTGTCCAATCTCTTTAAAAAAACTCACCTACAGGAAGATCACCGAGGGAATCCACAGTAGTATGGAGGGGAGGTTCTGTGCAGTCACAGGGGACACAAGTGGACCAGGCTAAAGGAAAATATAGTGAGCTATCAGTGTCTTGAAAATCATTGCCAGAAAACTTGTCCAATCCAGGGCTAACATAGCCTCAAATAATACTTACTGACACTTTGATATTAACAAAGTATATTTATAGGGCACCAATTCTATCTGCAGTAACCAAAGGTTGATATTAACACAAGGCATCAACAATAAGAAAAGGAGCCAATGTTTGAGCTTTCCCGGGGATCACTGTCACATCCCATGTAAGGAAGAAAACCAAAAAAGGAGGGTGTGCCCCAGAGGGATAATATGGACAGTGTATTAACGGGAAACCAAGTGGCTGGTGCAGAGAATCAGATATACAATTTTGTTAAAATTAATAACAACGATTTTTATTGGTTACAAAGTGTACAAAATATTCTATAATATAAAAGCAAAACAAAAAAAGAGGTAGAAAAGACAGTAATCAAACATAATCAAACTGCTAAGGTGCTGTCATGCAACAACCCAGGAAATTCAAGAATTTCTTCGCTGGGGTGAAAGTATGGCAACACGTGATACTCTACATGTTTCGGAATATAGAAAGGCTCAATTCCTTCTATACTGTATATTTCCTTCTTCGGGAGTTTCAAAGTAGCAGTTTAGATAAATTTCTAAGGAAAAGAAAAACAAGGATATATATGTATATGTAGGTATGTATCACAGAGTATAAGTATGATTAGCACCAGCATGGAGTATAAAACAATTGTGTTACCAAGTATAAGAGACTATTAAACTTTAAGCAAAGCATAAGGATAAAAACAAAATCTCGGTCTGAACAGGCATGAACATTTTGGTGTACTCACTAGAAAACTTGTCTCTTCAGCATAAAAATTGCACACACAGACATCAAGAGATGGACTCCCACCTCCTTCAGTCCAGAGGATTGAGGTTGATTGAGTGGAAAGCCAGCAGTAAGTGTAGCTGTATGGTTGAAACCCAGGTGAGGAAAGGAAAAATCTGGGGTGCTGCGCACATTCCAGACTTGGCGTGGATCCCCACAGAGGCGGCCGGCCAGGGCTCACAAGAGCCACTAATGTTAGGCGGTCCAAGCATACATCTATGAAATTGGAATTAAAAAGAGGAAATCAGAGGTATATTTTGCTATTTACAAGCAATGAGTATGTAAAGCAAAATGCAGGGCGCTTGGCTCTCCAAGTTCATGCCTTGGGGTGTAGGGGTGTGTAAAAGGAATAATCAATATGTATAGTAAATGAGGTTGTAATTACATACCTAATTTCTGGTGTTTCTCAGCATAGGCATACACTTAACAGGGAAAGCAAGATCCTCCTGGCTGTGTAGCAGAGGAAAGTGTGTGTATGAGTGGTAATAAGTACCCTGTGTGGGACAGGGTGTGGAGTTAACGGGCCAATCATTAACTTCAGAGGCGGGGTAAGCTCAAATGCAAATGAAACAGCTGATTTGTAGGTGAGCAAAAGCATACCACACCAGGTGATCATCAGCTGTCTGTGTGAATGATGTGTGGGCCGCCCACTGTGATTCCTCAGCCTAAGCAGCGGAGGACGCCAGCGCGTCAAAAGGCGCGGTGACATCATCCGCTGACAAAGGCCGCCGACACAGAAAGACAGCAGGCTGGCGGGGTCAGGATGGAAAACTACCATATGCGCAGGCGCGAGACCGATCGTCGTGCGCATGCGCATCAGCACTGCTAAGAGAATGCCTCCGTCTCCCTGAGAAAAAAGAGAGACAGAGGCCTTTCCGTGTCGGGGAGCACCGACGAGCCATCCCAGTGGGGACCCGGGCCCAAGCCGGGATCCTGGGTTCAATAATTGTGTATAATTAGCGTAAGTACTTTGAAAAAAATTCAATTGATCTCTCATGGATTAGCTGGACATGGGAGTTCCATCTTTACATTGTAATACATGCCTGGAAATAAAGCATAAACATATATAAGTACAAATTCTTGGTATTCAAGTACAAATGTATATTGAAGACAGACAAGTAGGATGCCAATTAAAGTGAATACATTTGTTTAATGTTCCTCCCTTTAATAGGGTGGATCCTTGACTGTGTCCAAAATTGACATTTATTTAAACCCAAAATTCAGACTGGTAGGGAACGTGATGGAGAAGAGTGTGATAAGAATGGGTTAGAATGACAAGCAGGGAATCATAGGTGTGCGCAGCCTATTATATTAGGGTGTGCACCCCAAAGCTCAAACACACGTGCCTTACTCTGCAGCCTCAGCTGCACAGGGCAGTGAATGAATCAGAAGTGCTCTGTGCTGAGGGACTTCCCGTTCAGTCACAAACTGAAGCATAGCAAACAGTTTACTATGCTTCTGTTATGAATGGGCACAGTGAGTGTGTTTACTGTGTTCCTTTAAAGAAGGAAAGGGCTGGCAAGTGATATACTTACCAGCCCCTTCCCTGGTCTCCATCCTGAAACATCCCCCACAGCACCCCGCAGTGGGGAGAGTAGGGAAGCTGGCAGCACTGCGGGGTGAAATATTAACACAAGGCAGCCACTACAGCAAAAAAACAAGAGAAATAAAAAAAGAAAAATAAAATAGCCTAATATAATGTGTTTAATGTAAAGCCATCATACTACACAATACTAATACAGAAAAGGGAAAACTGGCAATTATAGACTATAGTTTATAAGGTACCTTATACAGCCAATTGACCCTTCAGGTCCGGTATGGATTTAAAGGGAAATCCCGTGCCAACTTAAAAAAAAATGGTGTTGTGGTTCCCCAAAATCCATTCCAGAGCCTTATTCGAGCATGCAACCTGGCAGGAAAAGGGGGGGATGAGAGAGCGCCCCCCTCCTGAACCATACCAGGCCACATGCCCTCAACATGTGGAGGGTGCTTTGGGGTCCCCCCAAAGCACTTTGTCCCCATGTTGATGGGGACAAGGGCCTTATCCCCACAACCCTTGCCCAGTGGTTGTGGGGGTCTGTGGGCGGTGGCTTATCAGAATCTGGGGAACAGATTCAGAACAAGGGGTCCCCCAGACCCCGCCCCCCTATCTGAATGGGTAGGGGTACATTGTACCCCTACCCATTCACCAAAAAAAGTGACAAAAGATTCCCCTTAAAATTCATGGTATGGATTTTGGGGTACCCCACGCCATTTTTCTATTTTGGTGTGGAGTTCCCCTTATTATCCATACCAGACCCGAAAGACCTAGTATGGACTGGGTAAGGGGGAGGAACCCACGCCATTTTTTCAATTAGTTTTTATGTATATTGCTGGGATCCGGCAATACATTACAGCCACAAGCAATTTTAAATGACATTTTTTCTTTTATGCCGCGTACACACAATCGGATTTCTCGAAAAAGATATGACGGCTTTTCCGACCAAATTCTGCTCAAGTTTGCCTTGCATACACACAGTAAAACAAAAATTCTCTGAAGTTACGACCATCAAGAATGCAGTGGCGTACAACACTAGGATGAGCCGAGAAAATGAAGTTCAATGCTTCTGAGCATGCGTCGAATTGTTTCCGAGCATGCATAGGAATTTTGCATGTCGGAATTGCCACAGACGATCGCATTTTTGGATAGGAACTTTTCCCGACCGAAAAATTGAAAGCATGCTCTCAACCTTTTGCTGGCTAGAATTCCGCCAGCAAAAGACCAATGGAGCGTACACACGGTCGCATTTTCCAATGAAAAACTCTCATCTGTCTTTTGCAGGCCAAAATTACGATCGTGTGTATGCGGCATTAGAAATGTCATTTAAACATGCTGCGCTACTTTACAGGCAGACTAAGGGGACCCTCCAGGCACAATATTTAAAGGGATATTTAATTTTTATTGTTTCACTTTAAGCATTATTAAAATCACTGCTCCTGAAAAAACATCGGTCTTAAAAACATTTTTTTGCATTGGTACATGTCCCCTGGGACAGTACCTGGGCTCCTATACACTTTTTAGGGCAATAACTTGCATATAGGCCTTTATAATTAACACTTTTGATTTTTCACATAGGTGTTCCATAGGCTTTAACAGTATTCGCATGTTTGCACTAATTTCTAGTCTGTTCGCATGTTCTGGTGCAAACTGAACTGGGGGGGTGTTTGGCTCAACCCTAGCAGACAGGAAGTTTGTGCCATTATCACACACCACCATTCCTGGCTCCAGCTGAGCAGAGCTGCAAGAATCTCTTAGGGGGTACATGTGGTTCATAGGACAATTCAGCAGAGGAAGGCATGGAGGTGGAGGAGCAGGAGGGGGTAGAGTTGACAAATCTGGCATCATCACCACTAGCTGTATGGAGACATGGGGGCACAACAAGCTGCAGCACTGAGCCCTGTCATGCATATTTCCGAGTTGAAAGCAGAGTTACCCAGTGTTCTGTGAGAGAAATATATTGTCCCTGACCATGCTTGCTGGACCATGTATCAGCAGTAACATGGACTTTGCAGTTGACTGCCTTGCCCAACGATGCCACAACATTGCCTTCCACATGATGGTACAGAGCTGGAATTGCCCTGACGTGAAAAGAAATAGCGACTGGGAACCTGCCATTGTGGTGCAGCACATTCTGCAAATTCACAGAAGGGGCAGAATCCACCAGATAGAACGTAAGAAGTTGTAGAGCCAGCAGCTTTGAAAATCTTGCATTTAGACACTGGGCATGTGGGTGTCAGTGAAAAGGGAAAACCTTGCACCACACAATACTCAATTACTACCTTATATAGAAAGCTGCTCCCAAAAACAGTGAACAAATCACTGTGCAATTGGATAAGAAAAAGGGGTGATAGGGGGCACTGAGTGAAAATGTGTAAAAATGTGTAAAACCCTTATATGACCATATGACATGGAAATAAAATGAACATGCGCATAAAGGTGCAACAATGAAACTATGCAACAAAAAATACACCAAGGGTTAAAGTGAATTTGTGCTTGTAGTGCAATATATAAACGTATATATGGTATGAGAAAATGATCAAAAATGAATTATTAAAATTTGATGAAACTATAAAACATCCATGATATTCAATGCTGTATCTTCATTGATAGACCTAAACCAAAAAACAAGAGGGAATTCCTTCACCGTATGTCTTAGGGACCACCAAGGTGCTTCTGGTCACGTCACTTCCGGATCCCAGCTTCTGGTTTCTCCTTATCCACGAGTGGAAAGCATGCCAGCATAGGATGTGAGACCAGTGGCAAGCGGTTCCCTCATACAGTTTTGCAGGCTATCCTCAGTGCCAGGTTAGGCACCCACAAATATAAGCAGAAATCTTTTATGTACATGCAGTTTTAAAAATAAAATGTGGTATTGCGCTATGTAGTGTCCTTTGTCTTTCTAAATGGGAACATTGGTGGAGAGGAGGACTTATTACTGAAGTTCCATCTGGTAACATAGGGTATCCAATTCTAGAATTTCTCAAAAGCGCATTAGACCTTTTTTAACTAAAGAGGTCACAACCATCTGGTGAGCAGTTCTTAATTCTGAGCACATTGAGGCTGATTTACGAAGCATTTGCGCCATGAGTTGTGGCGCACGCCGATGCGCAAAGGAAATTTTCATATTTACAAAACATTTGCACCGGTAACACAGCACAATTCCCCATTTACTATTCTCTTCCCGCGTACGGGAGGAGACGATCGGTATGCCACTATAGACATGGTGCACGGCATCTTTGACTTAAAATTTAAACAAGCTGGAAGTGCCAATATTATGGGGGTGATGTGGGGTGATGTGAGGAAGTATAGTAATAACTGCCCAAGTAACAAATATGCCCAAAATAGAATGAGAAAGTAACTTTTTCTGAACAAGCCTGCAGCGCCGGCAAGTACATTTAGAACTGCAGGAGGTCAATTTATGCACCACGCATGCTCAAATGGCATATGCGCTTGTTCAAATGCTTTGGTTCACTGTGCCAGCAAAATCTTAGTAAATGTCAAACAACGTAAATGCATTTGCATAGGTTGAACGGGCGCACCTCTAAACTTTTTTTTTTTAATGCTGGTTCACTTCGCGGCTATAATGAAAATGTCAGTCCGGCAATACACATAAAAGTTCATTGATAAAAACAGCACTAAGAAAAAAAACAATATTATGAATAAAAAAAGAGTGGGGTTCCCCTAAATTTCATACCAGGCCCTTCAAGTCTGGTATGGATATTAAGGGGAACCCCACGCCAAAAAAAAAAAAAAAAATGGCGTGGTGGTCCCCTTCAAAATCCATACCAGGCCCTTCAGGTCTGGTATGGATTTTAAGGGGAACCCGCACCAAAATTTAAAAAAAAATGGCGTGGGGGTCCCCCCAAAAATCCATACCAGACCCTTATCCGAGCACGCAACCTGGCAGGCCACAGGAAAAGAGGGGGGATGAGAGAGTGCCCACCCTCCTGAACCGTACCAGGCCACATGCCCTCAACATTGGGAGGGTGCTTTGGGGTCCCCCCAAAGCACCTTGTCCCCAAGTTGATGAGGGCAAGATCCCCACAACCCTTGCCCAGTGGTTGTGGGGGTCTGCGGGAGGGGGGCTTATCGGAATCTGGAAGCCCCCTTTAACAAGGGGACACCCAGATCCCGGCCCCACCCCTGTGTGAAATGGTAATGGGTTACAAAATTACCCCTACCATATCACAAAAAAAGTGTCAAAAATATTAAAAATTACAAGAGACCGTTTTTGACAATTCCTTTATTTAAAGCCTTCTTCTTTCCATCTTCTTTGGGTCTTCTTCCTTCTTCCTTCGGTTTCTTCCTCCATCTTCTTCTTCCTCTGTTTCTTCCTCCGATCCTCTACTTCTTGCTCCGGTGTTCTCATCCGGCATCTTCCTCCATGGCGCCTTCTTCCCCGCTTCGTTCTCGGGCCGCTCCGCATCCATGGGAGGCTCCCACTGTGTTATGCTTCTCTTCTTCTGACACTTCTTAAATAACGGAGGGCGGGGCCACCTGGTGACCCCACCCCCTCTGAAGCACAGTTCCGTTGCATAAAATATGCACTGGACTGCATTGGTGTGAACTGGCCCTTAAGCAATTTGTCATATTTAAAGGCATTTCTCCTTGTTTCATTTTTGGGGTTGTGCAATTGGTGACATTGATATATGTCCCTTAGGGTGGGACCTGGGCCCCCATACCCATTTTAAGGCCAATAACTAGAAGATAAGCCAGCCAAGTGGGGACTAGTAAAATTACCAAGTCAGTTCCCTAGACTGCAATGGTATTTGTTGTATAACTTTTGCACATGTTAGGCTCTTTAGTTGCCCCCCTGGACTGGGGGGTGTTTTGTCCCATCTGTAATTTTGGTGCATGCTGGATGATGTGCTTAATTTTGGACAGGGGGTGGCTTATTTTGTGTCAGCTGCATTTTGGTTGGCTGGGTTTTTTTCCTGTGCCTTTTGGTGTGTGAAATGCATTTGGGTTGGTCTGGGCATGCTCAGGAACTTTGTTTTTTTTTTGGTGGTGCTTTTTGTGTGTGAACAGCACTTGGATGTTTCTGGGCATGCTCAGAGTGTGTTTTTTGGGTTAGTAATTTAAGGACATCCTTAACAGGTGTACTCACTTTGAAGTTCTCTCTACATTGGGTGAACTTGCATTTTGTGTGTTTAATGGACTGTGCATGTGTTTGCAATTGCCTCATTAGCACACAAACCTATGTTATATAAAGTTTGCAGATAGCATTCTTTATTTTGTCCTGAAAAGAGACAAGATTGTGTATGTGTGTGTGGGAGGCAGCAAGAGAGTACATTTGGGTGTCCTTATCGAGTTTCTAACATGTATTTTCTCTTTGTATTTTGTTTGTTATGTTGTTGCAAAACAGATGTGTTTTTATGCAATTTATTTGTTACTTTGGTTTGTTGTATTTTTTTGGGTGGTGGTTATTTTACCATGAAATCTTTTTTATGTTGGCAAAATGTTTGTTGTTTTTACGTTCACTTTGACTTAACTGTATGTGCTGCATTATTTTTAAAATTCTTTCTCAAGATGTTGTGCCTAATGTTGTTTTATCCTTAATAGATGTCCATTTGTGGGTGCACTCCTTTTAACTCCTGTTAATTTACACTGCAAAAGGGTCAAACCTCAAACATATTCTATTAGTGTCTCAAATTAACATACATGTGTGTATTTTGCTTTCCTGGTGCCTCCATGGCAGCATACCAATGGTTGGTTGCTCTGCCCCCTACCAACCCACAGGACCACTTTAACTCTATAAAAAAGAGTTGCTCCCCTCAGTCAGTATTCTTTTCTCTGTCCTCATCCCGGCAGGATCATTATCAGCCTTAACTCACCGCTTTATGGTGTGACCGTTGCAGGTTCATGCTCTCCTGCAGTATGGAATCCCATTGCTTGGGCTGCTAAATGCGCCAGATAAGTATGGGAGGCCGTTTTTTCTGTGGATCTTTTTTTTGGCCTATTTGGAAAGATGAACAGGAGCCTGTCCTTCTCCTCTATTTCCTTCCCTGATGGCATGCCTCATAGCTGTGTGTGAACAGGCTGTTACCTGCCTTTCAGCGTTCCTCCATGGCTATTGTTCCCCCTCCTCCTGTAGCAGTGTGCGGCGCTTCGTATGCACCGATCTGCTCTGTTTTACTCGGCGGGAGGGCGGAGTCATGGCATGACATCACGTGACGGTACGGCGCATGCGCAGTAGCGGATTGAGGCCGTCGGCGACCATCTTGGTACTCCCAAAGCGCTCTCAGCATAAATGGAGAGCCTGGGATTCAGTACACAGCCAGCTATCAAGGAGAAGACATCTCCCTAAGTGTTTTCCCTACTGTGTAAAGCAATGGAGCCTGGCCAAGGTATTTGGGGGGCATTACTGGCTGGATTGAGTAGACATATATGTGTATGCGTGTATATATATATATATATATATATATATATATATGTTTATATATAGATGAAAAAAATCTCTATCCTTTTTTTCTTTGTTCCAGCCGCCCCTAATGTCTTTATGCCGCAACAAAAAGATCCTCATCATACCACTAGGTAAGGGCTGCAACAAATCAGATAAGTTTTTTTCTTTTTGGAAAAAAAGAGCACTCCAGGCAACTTAGAACATATTTTTTGTTTCTACAGCCCACAGATCATCCCACCGAAGCTCTCCAGATAGAAGATCAAAGGGTCATAGGAGCACATTCATCCTCAGCTCATGCCTCTCGCAGTGGCCAGAGGTTACCCCGACATACCCCTAGCAGACACGAATCCCACAGGCCGGTGTATCCAAGAGAAAAAACCTGTTGGGTATGTGGAAGACCAGCACTGCCAGAAAAATTAGTATGCGGGCAGTGTCTACTAGAGGCTACAAGGGACAAGGAGAGAGACAAGCAGCAGTCTCTAGAATCAATTAAGGACCTGATCAAGGAATCAGAGAGTTAGCCCTCTCCCAAGACCAAGTTAACCCACCCTCGACCGGAACAGCAATTAATGCGCCCACTCTTCATGCGGACGCAGAAGTAAATTCCGAGGACGAGACGGAAATAGGGGATGACAGTATTTCAGCATTTGACTTCGCTCTAGTTGAGCCCTTCATCCCCGTGGTCAAGGATGCTATCCAGTGGGAGGAGGATACTGAGCCACCTTCTAAAACAAAGAAATATTTTCCACACCTGAAAAAGAAATGATCAACTTTTCCCTTGATGGAAGAAATCAAAGAGGTGGTAACAGACGAATGGCAGAAGGTGGACAGAAGGTCTATTGTGTATAATTGTTTTCTTAAGTTATATCCACTGGCAGAATCTTTGATACTGTACCAACCGTAGACGCCTCAATTATGAGGTTGGCTAGAAATTCGACTCCACCACTAGAAGACGCAGTCTCCTTTAAAGATGTCCTGGACCGAAGAATTGACTCAGACCTAAAAAAAACTTATCAGGTGGCTGGAGGAGCATGCAAACCGGCGGTAGCTCTGACCTCGATCTCGAGAGCCACCAGAGTATGGTCAGACAACGTGGAATCAGCCCTCAGACAAGGAGTGGGCTCAGAAGAAATCATTAAGGCACTAGATGAGTTAAAATTGGCCTCAGATTTCATAGCAGAAGCAGCTATTGATGTCCTAAAATGTTCTTCCAGGGCCATGCTGTATTCCATCACGGCCAGGAAAGCGTTATGGCTAAAACCATGGTCGGACGATCCGATGTCTAAACAATCATGGTGTCGTATTCCATACGATGGGAAAGCCCTATTCGGCGAAAAAATGGATACGGCAATTACCAGAGTCACAGGGGGAAAAACTGGTTTAATTCCCCAGGACAGGGGCAGGAGGAAGGGATTCGCTACCCTCCCAGCGTGCCAGCTAAGAGGGAAGGATTCCAGATCCTACCACCCAGGAAGGGAATACAGAAGGGGCTGGAAAGGTTCACAAGCTACTTTTCTGAGGTCAGCAAAACCAAAAGCCTCTACATCCACGGTTGAGAGCCAGAAGTCCTTTTGACGCCTTCCTCACCCAGACTGGTCCGGTGGGAGCCCGTCTAAAGGCATTTGCCCAGGTTTGGGTGGAAGATTGCGTAGACCAGTGGGCAGTGTCCACGGTCCGTCAAGGCCATTTCTGGAAATTCAAAAGGCAGCCCCCCTCTATTCCTTTCAACCCACCAAGATTCCAACCTCCAGAGAAAAGAAGGAGGCCCTTCTGCAATATGTCAAAATGCTGGTTCTCCAGCAGGCAGTGGTACCAGTTCCAGACTCGGAGAAACACTTAGGCTTCTATTCCCCGGTCTTCTTGGTCCCCAAAAAATCGGGGGGTTGGAGGCTGGTGCTAGACCTGAAGAGACTGAACAGGTATATCCGTGTGGAACATTTCAAGATGGAGTCCTTAAACACGGTCATTCTATCCATTCAGCCAGGAGATTGGATGGCGTCCATAGACCTTCAGGATGCGTATCTTCATATACCTATCCACCCTCAGTTTCAGCCTTTTCTTCGGTTCAGAATAAGGGACTTACATCTTCAATTCCAATGCCTTCTCTTCGGGATTTCAACAGCGCCCAGAACCTTCACCAAAGTGCTAGTAGCGATCTTGGCTCCTCTTCGAGAGAAGGGGATTCCAGTACTACACTATTTGGACGACATTCTAATTCTATCCCAGCACAGACAGACCTTGGTGATACATGTACAATTGGTTCTAGACACACTGATAAAGTTTGGTTGGCTAATCAACTACGTCAAAAATCAACTTACGCCCACACAAAAGATAACATACCTAGCAGCATTCTTCAACACTCCAGGAAGAGCAGTCTCACTCCCATCAGAAAAGATCCCTTCATTGATAGGGAAGGTGAAAAGGGCACTATAGAGCCATTCCATGTCAGCGTCAGACTGTCTGAGCCTGCTCGGTTCCCTCTCTTCATGCAAACCCATGGTGAAAAGGGCAATATAGCATCTACGCACTTTCCAGGTGGGCTTTCTATCACAGTGGAAGAAAAATCGCCTAGATCAGAGGATATCAATTAATCCTGCAATGAAATCCAGCCTTTGGTGGTGGACAAGGCCATCCAACCGTCTGCTTCACTGTCTCCTTGGCCCCATCCCATGGACTGTTCTGACGACAGACGCGAGTCAGTTAGGATGGGGGGCACATTACTAAGACCAGTTGGTACAGGGCAGATGGCAATTCAGTGCAACAGAAGTAGTGTCAAACACCTTGGAGCTAAGGGCGGCTTGGTTGGCAATCTTGTCTCTGGCCACCTTCCTCAGGGGCAAATCCATCCTTCTCCAGATGGACAACAGAGCAGCAGTGACTTATGTTCAGAATCAAGGGGGAACACACAGCAGGTCCCTCCTGAACGAAGTGACACCCATTCTGACATGGGCAGAGAGGAATTTGTCAACCTTCGGGCCTCATATATCCCAGGGCCAGAGAACCAGTTAGCCGATCAGCTTTCAAAATCTTTCAGCCACAACAATGAGTGGTCTCTGAATCCGAGGGTCTTCCTCTGGATATGCCAGCAATGGGGCACTCCCCAAATAGACCTATTTGCCTCCCCGCTCAATGCAAAGACACCGCTTTTTTTTTCGAGATCCCCATCTCCGAAGTCAGCAGGGGTGGATGCTCTAACCAAACCTTGGAACTTTCAGATGGCATAGCATACCCCTCAACTCCACTGATACTGAGGTTTCTCCAACGCCTAACAACAGAAGCGATCACAATTTTGGCAGTGATTCCATACTGGCCCAAGAGACCGTGGTTCACGCTGCTAGTCAAGATGGCCTTGTGCAAACCACTTCCCCTTCCACGCATAGACAACTTTCTGTCTCAGGGCATGTTCTGTCACCCGCACCCGGAGATCCTAGACTTGAGGGTTTGGAAGTTGAACGGAAAAGGTTGGGCGAGTTAGGGTGTTCGCATAATGTCATTCAAACACTACTGCAGGCCAGAAAAGCATCTACGAATTCCACATACTATAGAATTTGGAGAAAGTTTACGGAATTGGCAGAGACTAACCATTTCGATCCTCTAAACCCGAAATCCAGAACATACTCCTCTTTTTACAGAGTGGATTGGACTTAGGTTTGGGCCTGAACATGCTTAAGGTCCAGGTTTCAGCCCTTTCAGCTCTAACAGATACCCGGTGGGCACTAGACCCTCTTGTGGAACGTTTCCTAAAAGCAGTTCTAAGATTGAGACCTCCCAGAAAAACGCTATACCCCAAATGGGATTTGACTATCATGCTTAGTGTCCTTTCAAAACCTCCGTTTGCTCCCACAGAAGAATGCACCTTGGAGGATATTTCTCTGAAGGCAGTCTTTCTAGTTGCCATCACTTCAGGTTGCAGGGTATCAGAGATCCAAGCATTAGGGTCTCAAGAACCCTACATTACCTTTTTCCCAGACAGGGTGGTGTGGCAGCCTATTCATCAGTTCATTCCTAAAGTACCTTCAGTCTTCCATCTGAACCAAGAGTGGGTTCTTCCAGCATTCGGGTAGGATACAGCCTCCTCAAAACTGCATGAGTTGGATATAGCCAGATCCCTAAGTCACTACCTAAGTTTGACGCAGCAGTTCAGGAAGGATCAGCGGCTATTTGTCATCCCAAAAGGTGCCAGGAAGGGAATGGCAGCATCCAAGATGACCTTGGCAAGCTGGATTGTAAGGTTAATCCAAAGAGCATATCGGGCTAGTGGTCTTCCAGTTCCAGATGCGGTCAATGCGCACTCAACCCGTGGAATAGCCTCCTCCTGGGCAACTTTGGCGCGGGTCTCCCCTGAGACAATTTGCCGAGTGGCCAGCTGGTCGTCCTTCAGCACGTTCATATCCCACTATAGTGTAGACCCAGCAGTCCTTACTTCCCAAGAGTTTGGGGAAAGGACCTTGCAGTCAACTGTACTGTAGTTTTTCTTATTAAATTTCTTTATTGCAGTACCCTCCCTGTAAGCGAGTTATTTACCATTGGTATGCTGCCATGGAGGCACCAGGAAAACGGAAAATTGAATACTTACCTTTCCGTAATTTTCCTTTCCTGGTGCCTGCCCATGGCAGCATACACCCTCCCTTCAATGATCCTTAACGTTATGAGATCTAGTTACAAGTATACTGACTGAGGAGAGCAACTCTTTTTTATAGAGTTAAAGTGGTCCTGTGGGTTGGTAGGGGGCGGAGCAACCAACCATTGGTATGCTGCCATGGGGAGGCACCAGGAAAGGAAAATTACGGAAAGGTAAGTATTCAATTTTCCGTTTTCCTTGCTTCTTTTCCAAGTCCTGTTTTTTGTGGTTTTTTTTTGGTTGAGCTTTGTGTCCCTTTTCTTAAAATTGGCTTTGCTTCCTGTCACATAACCAAACAGGAAGTGAGTAAAACCCTAACAATATTTTTCCTTGGGGACACACAGGTCAATCTAACTAGTGTCCCCATTATGCAAAGTGCACTCTAGCACTTTGTTGTGTACACCCCAAATTATCAGGTATTTTGGGGTTTATTAAAGGCAAATCCTTTCTGCAATACAAGTTTAGTTGATGAAAATCAGAGGGGGAGCACTGGTGATTTTATCATCCAATCATTTAGAGGCAAAGATGCTGTTTTTTTTCTTTTCCTTGCATGTCCCCCTCGGATCTCCAGCAACTGCATTTCTAAGTGCACTTGTAGTGCAAAGTGGATTTACCTTTTAGTAAATAAACCCCAAGATGCCTAATAATTTGGGATGTACATGGCAAAATGCTAGAGTGCAATTTCCTGAATGGGGAAACTATTTAGATTGACCTGTGTGTCCTCAAGGACATACATTGGTGGGGTTTTACCCTCACTTCTTGTTTGGCTATGTGACAGGAAGTGAATAATTTTGAATGAGAAATTGGCAAAATTTGGGAGTTGTCTTCACCCTATCAGGGGTGTAGACATCTGACAAAACTTCTAATCCATCTGCAATCTATCCCCAAGCAAAAATAAGAATGGATTTTAATTAATTTAACTTTGCAAAGACACATTCCTAAGTTCAATTGTGATGCATGTTAATGGCCCATTTAGACCTTTAATAGAAAGTCATCAGTTGCCTTTGACTCTAAACACTATTTTTGACCAGTCCTAGAAATCTGCATCTGTTTTTCTATTAACCACTTGGTGTCTGTGCTATAGCCAAACGATGGCCACAGCGTGGACCTGAAATTCTGGGAGGCTGTCATAGCACGGGCTCCCCGTGTGCTCCCTGCAGGGCGTGCAGCGCACACTGAGACTCGGGTGATCACAGATCGAAGTAAGGGCCGGTCCCGGCCCCTTACCATGGGATTAGCTGTCAGCCAATGACAGCTGATCACATGATGTAAACTAAAGCTCAGTAATTGTTTATTTTTTCTCCTCACGCTGATAGCATGAGGATAAAAATAAAAACTGATCGCCGGCTTAGGTGCAAGGGACATTGGTCCTGAAGAGGCAGTTCTGCCTCATCTGTGCCCACCAGTACCACCTATCAATGCCAACCAGTGGTCCCAAGCAGTGCTGCCTATCAGTGTAACCAATCAGTGCCGCCTCATCAGCGTATGTCAGTGAAGGAGAGAAAATTACCTGTTTGCAAAATTTAATATCACAATATCCAAAAATATCCAAAATTATTTATAAAAATCTGTCTTTTCTTTTTTTTGAACAAAAGAAAAAAAACACAGAGGTGATCAAATACCATCAAAATAATGCTCTATTTGTGGGAATTTTTTTTAACAAAAAAACATTTGGCTAAGTATGACCGCGCAATTGTCATTCAAAGTGCATCAGCACTGAAAATTGGTCTGGACAGCAGGGGGGGTTTAAGTGCCCAGTAAGCAAGTGGTTAATTTCCATGCAAAATATGGATTTCTGTAATAAAGATGTGTGCCCGCAAGTCGCACACATATGAACGGTACTCATTGTAAATCATGGGGTACAGCTTGTGATGCAACTTTTCAGTCCCAATTGGCCTTAGGCTCTCTTTCCACTACTGCGAGTTGTTGTGCCACTTGACACATGTGAAATCGTAGGACAAGTCAAAACACATGTATTTCAATGTTCCCCCATTCTAATTGGTGCAACTTCAAAAAAAGTTCTTGCACTACTTTGTTCCAACTTCAGTGTGACTTTTTCTCCGATGTTTTGAACTAGTCGCATGACATGGCATTAAGGCTATGTTTCCACTATTGCAAGCCCAAAGTCGCGTGTTTTTTGCCACGAGTTTCCTGCAATTTTTGCCGAAACTTGAAGCAATGCCTGTGTATTTTTGAGGTCTATGGACCTCATGTCGCATCAAAGTGGGACCAAAGTAGTGCAGGGACTACTTGAAGTCACACACATATGAACGGTACTCATTATAAATCATGGGGTAGAACTTGTGATGCAACTTTTCAGTCCAAAGTGGCATGACAAGTCGCAATAGTGGAAAACAAGCCGAAAAAGCACATTGTAAATCACGCAACTTTGGGGTTCAAATAGTGGAAACAGAGCATTAGGCTAAAGCGGTAACAGGAAGCTGCACTGTAAGAATTACTTCTAATTGTAGAAAATCAAACAGGCTCTTGCACTGAATCTAATTTATGGAAGACTGTGCATGCTGGGACTGTGACGTCATAAGGGGCGGGGTCACCCATTGACATTACATGGTGACTATGCCCCATGCCTATATAAGTCAGCGCAGGCGGCATTACATCGGGAGAGAGCATCGTGTCAACATCAGAAGAGGGAACAAGGCGATGGAGAAGACCTGGCCACCGCTAGCAAAAGAGCTGGAAGAAGATAGCTGGGGAGTCCGTCAGAAGATACCAGAGAGTGGAAAAGAACCAGACAGCGACAGAATAACCAGACAGTGACAGAAAACCGGACAGCGGGAGAAGAGAACGGCGAAGATCGGGCCACCGCTAGCAAAAGAGCGGCAAAAGAGCAGAAGATAGCGGAGGAGCCCGGCAGAAGAACAGGAGGCCTGGAGAAGAAGCTGGAGAGCGCGGAGAAGAACCGGACCCCGGGAGAAGAGGACAGAGAGGGCGGAGAAGAACCGGAGACCGGGAGAAGATCCGGAGAGTGCTGAGAAGAGGTCGGAGAGTGCGGAAGAGACCCACAAAGTTGGAAGAAGACCCCCGTAGCTGCCTAATAAATTACTTTAAAAACCTGTCTAGTGTGTTTTTTTCTTGACACTTTTTTCCCCCAGGTGAATGGGTAGGGATACCATGTGTCCCATACTCATTCACATAGGGTGGGGGGTCGGGATCTGGGGGCTCCCTTATTAAAGGGGGCTCCTGGATTCTGATAACCCTGACCCCGACAACCAACGACCCCCTTCCCCAAAGCACCCATCCCCCATGTTGAGGGCATGCGGCCTGGTATGGTTCAGGAGGTGGGGGCGCTCGCTCGTCCCCACCCCCTTTCCTGACCGGTCAGGCTGCATGCTCAGATAAGGGTCTGCTATGCTGTTTTTTCGGCGTAGGGGGTCCCCTTTAAAATCCATACCAGACCAAAGGGCCTGGTATGCCCCTGGAGGGGGAACCCATGCCGGTTTTCCTCGCGCTGCTTTAATAGGAAGATGTGTTTTTCCTATTGCAGCGAGCATGAGATGTACCTCACCGAGAACCAGCGCGATGGGATTGCACTGGAAACATTTTCGCGTGCAGGTACTGCTGTGCGTGTGCTGGTTCACACGCTCAATTAAGGATTTATCCGGCGCACCAATTAATGTCTGAACCAGCGCAGTGCATTCATCTTAGTAAATGACCCCCATTGGGTGGTCTCTAAGACATATGGTAAAGGAATTCCCTCTTTTTTTGGTTTGGGTCTATTAATCAAGATACAACGTATCTTTGTAAGTTCATGGACGTTTTATAGTTTCATCAAATTTTATTAATGAATTTTTGATCATTTTCTCATACCATATATAAGTTTATATATTGTACTAAAAGCAGAATTCCTTTTAACCCTTGGTGTATTTTTTGTTGCATAGTTTTTTTGTTGCACCTTTATGCACATGTTCACTTTATTTTTTCTTATCCAATATGGGTGGCAGTGACTATATTTTTTTTTCGCTGCAGCAGATGGGGCAGAGAAATTTGCCAGCTATAGTCTAAAGCTGGTGGTGTGCTGCAAGTACCTGGGACACCCTGTGCTATACCTTAATACCTGTCAGTAGAGGCTGCTGAAAGGTCATGAGGTATAGAGGGTGCAGACTGAGCTGAGTAAAGAGGAGGAACAGATTTGCACCCCTTTTGTGTGACTTTCAGGTGCTCTTGCCAAGGGGCTGAGTGGTGGGAGGTTAAATGCCTTGTCAAGCATGTGGTACCCAAATGGCTGGTGTTTTTGCCACGCTTGATGTGCTTAAGACAAAGTTTGCAAATTGCAACAGTGCGATCAGCTGCACACATGCTAAAAAAGGCCCAGATAGCTCAGCCGTGGGAAGTGGGCCAGGAGATAACAGCTCCACAATTTGATGGAATAGGGTGGCTGCTCTCTATTCCATGACGGCAGCCTCATTAGGGTTGTGCCTCACTCTCACTTTCCTCCTCTGCTCTATCTGGCACCCATCCTCTTTACCACTGAAGCCAACTTGGCAATGCTCTGCAGCTGGAGGAACATGACTGCCAATTTGTGTACCAGTGTTCTCTCCTCTTTGTAGGCTCATGTTCCTGCCTTCCTCAACCTCAACCTTACTGCGTTAAACGGAAGGTAATGCACTGCAATATACGGTGTTAAACTTGCAGTAACGCACTGAACTATACTGCGTTAAATGGAAGACAACACACTGAAATATACTGCGTTAAGCGTGCACTACTGCACAGAAATGTACTGCATTAAACAACACGTAACACACTGAAATATACAGCATTAAACTTGCAGAAACGCACTGAACTGTACTGTGTTAAACCAAAGGTAACGCACTTTATAGAATACAACACAATGTACCATAAGATTTGGGGTGGCAGACCTGAACATCAAATATAGTAAAGGAATAACTGGGGTTTGGGAAGAAGAAGTGGCAGTCAAGTAAAATGACCCAATAATTGAACAATCCCAGTTTTCCTAGTTCTAAGGTGTATCCCAAGATGGCAATTAGGTGCTACAGCACTCTCACCTTGTATATCTCCGTAGATTTCCAGTAGCATGGAATTAATCTCTTGGCCACTGTTAATATATGCGCACTGAGTTTTTTAGAACTTTTAGATATGCCTGTAAAAGGCAGTCCCAGAAAATAGTGTAAATGGTCTAATGGCCAGGAAACCTCTAGAACCTGTTCCAGGACCTGTTGAACCGAAGCGCAGAATCTTTGGACCTGAGGACAGAAATGGAAGATGTGGACTAACATGCCTCTATCCCCATCACACCTCCAACACACTTCTGATAGAGTCTGGTTAATTGAGTGTAAGACAGCTGGGGTTTTGTACCAATTCATCAGAAATTTTGTTTCTTTATGGGTTACACATCTAGATGTCTTGGCCGCCGTATCCTAGATTCTTTGCCAGCAAGCCAAAGGTATGGGGTGGTTAAAGGGCCTTAGCCTATTTCCACATACTGTTTATGGATGAGTATCTTTAGTCAAAGGAGAAACCTCAAGCAGTAGCTTATATATAGTAGCTATTACAGTATCTCACAAAAGTGAGTACACCCCTCACATTTTTTGTAAACATTTTATTATATCTTTTCATGTGACAACTCTGAAGAAATGACACTTTGCTACAATCTAAAGTAGTGAGTGTACAGCTTGTATAACAGTGTAAATTTGCTGTCCCCTGAAAATAACTTAACACACAGCCATTAATGTCTAAACAGCTGGCAAAAAAAGCGAGTACACCCCTAAGTGAAAATGTCAAAATTGGGCCCAATTGGCCATTTTCCCTCCCTGGTGTCATGTGACTCCTTAGTGTTACAAGGTCTCAGGTGTGAATGGGGAGCAGGTGTATTAAATTTGGTGTTATCACTCTCACTCTCTCATACTGGTCACTGGAAGTTCAACATGGAACCTAATGGCAAAGAACTCTCTGGGGATCTGAAAGAAAGATATATTGCTCTACATAAAGATGGCCTAGGCTATAAGAAGATTGCCAAGACCCTGAAACTGAGCTGCAGTACTGTGGGCAAGACCATACAGTGGTTTAGCAGGACAGGTTCCACTCAGAACAGGCCTCGCAATGGTCGACCAAAGGAGTTGAGTGCACATGCTCAGTGTCATATCCAGAGGTTGTCTTTGGGAAATAGATGTATGAGTGCTGCCAGTATTGCTGCAGAGGTTGAAGGGGTGGTGGGTCAGCCTATAGGTGCTCAGGCCATACGCCGCACACTGCATCAAATTGGTCTGTATGGCTGTCAGCCCAGACGGAAGCCTCTTCTAAATATGATTCACAAGAAAGACCACAAACAGTTTGCTGAAGACAAGCAGACTAAGGACATGGATTACTGGAACCATGTCCTGTGGTCCGATGAGACCAAGATAAACAAGTGTGTCTTGCTTACAGTCAAGCATGGTGGTGGGAGTGTCATGGTCTGGGGCTGTATGAGTGCTACTGGCACTGGGGAGCTACAGTTCATTGAGGGAACCATAAATGCCAACATGTACTGTGACATACTGAATCAGAGCATGATTCTCTCCCTTCGGAGCCTGGACTGCAGGGCAGTATTCCAACATAATACTGACTCCAAACACACCTCCATGACCACTGCCTTGCTAAAGAAGCTGAGGGCAAAGGTGATGGACTGGTCAAGCATGTCTCCAGATCTAAACCCTATTGAGTATCTGTGGGGCATCCTCAAACAGAAGGTGGAGGAGCACAAGATCTTTAACATCCACCATCTCCATGATGTCGTCATGGAAGTGTGGAAGAGGGCTCCAGTGGCAACCTGTGAAGCTCCGGGGAACTTCATGCCCAATAGGGTTAAGGCATTTCTGGAAAATAATGGAGGACACACAAAATATTGACACTTGGGTCCCGATTTGGACATTTTCACTTAGGGGTGTACTCACTTTTGTCGTCAGCAGTTTAGACATTAATGGCAGTGTGTTGAGTTATTTTGAGGGGGCAGCAAATTTACACTGTTATACAAGCTGTACACTCGCTACTTTATATTGTAGCAAAGTGTCATTTCTTCAGTGTTGTCACATGAAAAGATATAATAAAATATTTACAAAAATGTGAGGAGTTTACTCACTTTTGTGAGATACAGTAAGTGCGTCTGAGCAGGGCCCTGTATGCAAATAGATTCAAAACCAGTGGAGCAATCAAGTGCTAATGGGGGCTTTAGGGTGGAGAAGAAGTTTCTAAATTGGTGGTAAGAATACAAAGCGCCAGTAGGAAAAGATTTAATCTTAGCCCTTTGTTCTTTGAAGGATAAAAGCTTTTGAGACACTGGATTAATGAAGTGTCACAATTGAAATATTCCAGCCTGCACCCATGGAAGCATTTGAACTTATGATAAACTGGCAAGGCAGTATAGTACAAAACATTGGTCAAATTCAAGCAGGGTATAGCAGGGTTGTATTTGTTATTACATGCTCGCTAAATCTTAACCGTAAATATAATTTAGTTTGATAGTTAATAGAATGCAGGAAAGGAATTTAGTCACCTCTGAGTATGACCAAATCTGTGAGGAGGAATAGGTAGGGTATAGCTGACACATTTCAACATTATTTAATGTGTGCAATAATGTCTACTATATTACTTGGATTGTTATATGATTTACTAATCATGTCCTTCTTTATTCTGTATTGTACATTTTGGTCAATTACTATTAATGTTACCGGTATACAGTGCCCAATTATGGCTAACAATAAACATTCTAATTATTTAATTGATTGATTCATTCAACCCAAGTGATGTGTATCATATAAAGTCCCAATTTTCCTAATTTTCCCCCTCCCTTATTTTTATCTCAACCAATAGGGATGGAGACCAATGTACGGTATGTCATGGCCTCATACAAAGTCCCAACATTCTTTCTCTTTTTTCAAATATAATAGGGATGGATACACACACTTGTCTATGTTGCTATTTCCATGATCTTTCTGTTGACTAGTATCAAGTGCCAGCGGTAGGGCACTTGCTATACTGGAATTCATTTCTTGTTGGTTACTCTGTGAGGTCATCCTATGGGAGCTGCTGCAATCAGCCCCGGGAGCTGCGATGCACACCGCGGTCACCCCCAGCCCCCATTCCGACCGATATGGTCGCTGGGGTTGCGGATGTGCATGCGCTGTGCGTCGACGCCACGCCCACACGTCTTGCGCGTGACGTCACTTTTGATGCCGCGGACAGACGTGTTCTCCATCTGCGTGCACTACGAGGGAGGTTAGACGCCCATTTAAGAGCGCTGGTCGCTCTGACATGGTCGCCCCCTCTCTCCTAGCACGCCACGTGACGTTGGTGGGGCTCTGCCGGCGGACGGGCTTCTTTTACACCCTTACTCCTCCTTGGTCTACACCAGAAATGTTCTATCTTGGTTTACTTGGTCTGCACTCTCAATTCACAATTGGATCTCACCATGTACACTTTAACCTCAGGTAATTTATTTCCTACGGATGTTACCTTTGGCCCTATGGTGGCAAGTGCACTTTCATAGTATCCTTTATCTTCACTACCTTCACATTTTTGATTATCTAACCTGGGGACTTTCCTTCACTCTGTTATTTCCCTCACATCCATTCCCTACCATCACGGTTAGTGCTTTTCTATACATCTTTTATTTTCTCTATTCTCTCCCTATATCCAATCTTGGTATTTCCTATCACTTCATACTCATCCTTTTTCTTCACATCTATTCCCTCTAACCACTGCTATGGCGCTCCTTTCTATGCTAATAATTCTCCCTTATTTATATATCGATACAGAAGCCCTACGGGGCCCACACCTATCACTACATACCTGTTGAAGGGCGAATTACCTCATATGATGGCATCATTTCTCCATTCTCTTGGCCCCATTGCCGCCTGCTTAGCCATCACCTCAGCTCCCGGGGGGGTTGTCTCTTGCCTCCTAGTACCTCCGGTGTACCATTAATATTATTACTACCCATATTCTACATTAGTTACTCATAGGTAAGAATGATCGGACCATAAGTTCTATGTTCCCCTTCTTCCTATTCTTTGATCAATTACCATTGATGAAAGATTTTTTATTTATTTTTTTTTATTCTATTATAGATACCTCCAACGTATAGCTGCTCCCGATGAGTGGAAACAACCCACGAAACGCGTCGAGCATGTATTTTTGATGCTATGCCACAGCAATCATGGTTGTACTATGGGTTTAACTGTTTGAATCAATCTTATAACCCTTAATGCAATTTTATATCTTTTACAATGTTTTTTCATATATTGGGGATGTTGCCTGTTCATTATTTAATGTGTGCAATAATGTCTACTATATTACTTGGATTGTTATATGATTTACTAATCATGTCCTTCTTTATTCTGTATTGTACATGTTGGTCAATTACTATTAATGTTACCGGTATACAGTGCCCAATTATGGCTAACAATAAACATTCTAATTATTTAATTGATTGATTCATTCAACCCAAGTGATGTGTATCATATAAAGTCCCAATTTTCCCAATTTTCCCCCTCCCTTATTTTTATCTCAACCAATAGGGATGGAGACCAATGTACGGTATGTCATGGCCTCATATAAAGTCCCAACATTCTTTCTCTTTTTTCAAATATAATAGGGATGGATACACACACTTGTCTATGTTGCTATTTCCATGATCTTTCTGTTGACTAGTATCAAGTGCCAGCGGTAGGGCACTTGCTATACTGGAATTCATTTCTTGTTGGTTACTCTGTGCGGTCATCCTATGGGAGCTGCTGCAATCAGCCCCGGGATCTGCGACGCACACCGCGGCCACCCCCAGCCCCCATTCCGACCAATATGGTCGCTGGGGCTGCGGATGTGCATGCGCTGTGCGTCGATGCCACGCCCACATGTCTTGCGCGTGACGTCACTTTTGACGCCGCGGACAGACGTGATCTCCATCTGCGTGCACTACGAGGGAGGTTAGACGCCCATTTAAGAGCGCTGGTCGCTCTGACATGGTCGCCCCCTCTCTCCTAGCACGCCACGTGATGTTGGTGGGGCTCTGCCGGCGGACGGGCTTCTTTTACACCCTTACTCCTCCTTGGTCTACACCAGAAATGTTCTATCTTGGTTTACTTGGTCTGCACTCTCAATTCACAATTGGATCTCACCATGTACACTTTAACCTCAGGTAATTTATTTCTTACGGATGTTACCTTTGGCCCTATGGTGGCAAGTGCACTTTCATAGTATCCTTTATCTTCACTACCTTCACATTTTTGATTATCTAACCTGGGGACTTTCCTTCACTCTGTTATTTCCCTCACATCCATTCCCTACCATCACAGTTAGTGCTTTTCTATACATCTTTTATTTTCTCTATTCTCTCCCTATATCCAATCTTGGTATTTCCTATCACTTCATACTCATACTTTTTCTTCACATCTATTCCCTCTAACCACTGCTATGGCCCTCCTTTCTATGCTAATACTTCTCCCTTATTTATATATCGATACAGAAGCCCTACGGGGCCCACACCTATCACTACATACCTGTTGAAGGGCGAATTACCTCATATGATGGCATAATTTCTCCATTCTCTTGGCCCCATTGCCGCCTGCTTAGCCATCACCTCAGTTCCCGGGGGGGTTGTCTCTTGCCTCCTAGTACCTCCGGTGTACCATTAATATTATTACTACCCATATTCTACATTAGTTACTCATAGGTAAGAATGATCGGACCATAAGTTCTATGTTCCCCTTCTTCCTATTCTTTGATCAATTACCATTGATGAAAGATTTTTTATTATTTTTTTTTTTAATTCTGTTATAGCTACCTCCAACGTATAGCTGCTCCTGATGAGTGGAAACAACCCACGAAACGCGTCGAGCATGTATTTTTGATGCTATGCCACAGCAATCATGGTTGTACTATGGGTTTAACTGTTTGAATCAATCTTATAACCCTTAATGCAATTTTATATCTTTTACAATGTTTTTTCATATATTGGGGATGTTGCCGGTTCATTATTTAATGTGTGCAATAATGTCTACTATATTACTTGGATTGTTATATGATTTACTAATCATGTCCTTCTTTATTCTGTATTGTACATGTTGGTCAATTACTATTAATGTTACCGGTATACAGTGCCCAATTATGGCTAACAATAAACATTCTAATTATTTAATTGATTGATTCATTCAACCCAAGTGATGTGTATCATATAAAGTCCCAATTTTCCCAATTTTCCCCCTCCCTTATTTTTATCTCAACCAATAGGGATGGAGACCAATGTACGGTATGTCATGGCCTCATATAAAGTCCCAACATTCTTTCTTTTTTTTCAAATATAATAGGGATGGATACACACACTTGTCTATGTTGCTATTTCCATGATCTTTCTGTTGACTAGTATCAAGTGCCAGCGGTAGGGCACTTGCTATACTGGAATTCATTTCTTGTTGGTTACTCTGTGAGGTCATCCTATGGGAGCTGCTGCAATCAGCCCCGGGAGCTGCGACGCACACCGCAGTCACCCCCAGCCCCCATTCCGACCGATATGGTCGCTGGGGTTGCGGATGTGCATGCGCTGTGCGTCGACGCCACGCCCACACGTCTTGCGCGTGACGTCACTTTTGACGCCGCGGACAGACGTGTTCTCCATCTGCGTGCACTACGAGGGAGGTTAGACGCCCATTTAAGAGCGCTGGTCGCTCTGACATGGTCGCCCCCTCTCTCCTAGCACGCCACGTGACGTTGGTGGGGCTCTGCCGGCGGACGGGCTTCTTTTACACCCTTACTCCTCCTTGGTCTACACCAGAAATGTTCTATCTTGGTTTACTTGGTCTGCACTCTCAATTCACAATTGGATCTCACCATGTACACTTTAACCTCAGGTAATTTATTTCTTACGGATGTTACCTTTGGCCCTATGGTGGCAAGTGCACTATCATAGTATCCTTTATCTTCACTACCTTCACATTTTTGATTATCTAACCTGGGGACTTTCCTTCACTCTGTTATTTCCCTCACATCCATTCCCTACCATCACAGTTAGTACTTTTCTATACATCTTTTATTTTCTCTATTCTCTCCCTATATCCAATCTTGGTATTTCCTATCACTTCATACTCATACTTTTTCTTCACATCTATTCCCTCTAACCACTGCTATGGCCCTCCTTTCTATGCTAATACTTCTCCCTTATATATATATCGATACAGAAGCCCTACGGGGCCCACACCTTTCACTACATACCTGTTGAAGGGCGAATTACCTCATATGATGGCATCATTTCTCCATTCTCTTGGCCCCATTGCCGCCTGCTTAGCCATCACCTTAGCTCCCGGGGGGGTTGTCTCTTGCCTCCTAGTACCTCCGGTGTACCATTAATATTATTACTACCCATATTCTACATTAGTTACTCATAGGTAAGAATGATCAGACCATAAGTTCTATGTTCCCCTTCTTCCTATTCTTTGATCAATTACCATTGATGAAAGATTTTTTTTTTTTTATTCTATTATAGATACCTCCAACGTATAGCTGCTCCTGATGAGTGGAAACAACCCACAAAACGCGTCGAGCATGTATTTTTGATGCTATGCCACAGCAATCATGGTTGTACTATGGGTTTAACTGTTTGAATCAATCTTATAACCATTAATGCAATTTTATATCTTTTACAATGTTTTTTCATATATTGGGGATGTTGCCGGTTCATTATTTAATGTGTACAATAATGTCTACTATATTACTTGGATTGTTATATGATTTACTAATCATGTCCTTCTTTATTCTGTATTGTACATGTTGGTCAATTACTATTAATGTTACCGGTATACAGTGCCCAATTATGGCTAACAATAAACATTCTAATTATTTAATTGATTGATTCATTCAACCCAAGTGATGTGTATCATATAAAGTCCCAATTTTCCCAATTTTCCCCCTCCCTTATTTTTATCTCAACCAATAGGGATGGAGACCAATGTACGTTATGTCATGGCCTCATATAAAGTCCCAACATTCTTTCTCTTTTTTCACATTTCAACCTCCAACCATCTTTTACTGGGCAGGGCGTAACCGGATGCTCTAGAGGGCGGACGTGTGTGACCCAGCCCCGCCGTAGCTCCGGAATAAATCCTATCAGAAGCTGGTACTGATGGTGCTGATGCAGAGACGAGGGAGGGCTAAACCTTGGTTTAGGAGCCCTGACACTCCACCGTTCTGCTAAGGGAACCGTTCCTCACAGTAGGATCGAGGGACCAGAGAGAGAGGAGAACCACTGACGCATCCGCAGTACCTGCAGTACCCTCTACCATAGTTTTTGGGACACCCCAGATACCCCAGTGCAGCATGGAAGATCAGACGCTGAACATGGGGAGTGAGGGCCCGGATCCTGTAATATTTATTGAAAAATGGTTCAGGGATCTTTTTGGATAGGACACTTTCTCACCCTTTTTTGCAATGGAAAGAGCCCATAGGGTGCCTTCCAGACCTCCATTACCAGGGGGCTATCCAAGACCTCTTTTGGTAAAGATGCTTTATTATAAAAATAGAGTAACCATATTGCAGAAGGCCAGTGAAATGGGTAAAATTATTTATGAAGGAACTAGGGTATATATACCCAGATTTTTCATATGATCTGCAGAGACGGAGGGCTAAGTTTTTGGAATTCAAATGCAAACTCCAACATCTGAAATTCTCCTATGCCTTGTTATATCCAGCAAGATTGTGGGTGACTGTTATGGGGGAAACTCTGTTTTTTAATTCCCCGGAGGGGTGGAGGGGTGGCTGGCATCCCATAAGGAGAAATTATAGAAGAATTAAAAAACAACACTTTAAATAAGTATAATAACTGCATGGATGATCCAGGGGCAAAATTGTATTTTCACATAATGGAGCTGGGGTGGGGGGTTGCATTTAGGTTAGAGGGATAATGTGCAAATGGCCTTCTTCTTCAAAGTTAATGGGAGGAAGGTTATACATGGAGGAAATTATATTTGCTATCTTGAGCACATGGGAAGGTCACTTTGGAAGCTCCCAGAGAGGACCCAAAAGGGTGATGAGTGAATTGGGAATGAGACACGGATGGTGTGTTAGATATGAAAGGGGTATGTGGGGATGTGTGAGGAATAAATATATCTCAAATAGGAAATATTTTGTAACTAAGGTATCACAGAAGGAAAATGAGAAGAATGGGTATTGGCTAACAAAGGAAGATCACACAAAGTATATGAGAATCACACAATTTGGAGTGGATATTGTGAATTATATGTATTTGTTGCACATTAACTGTTAATCCTAAGCAGGTAAAAAAATTAATTATATGTTCTTGGAATGTCCGGGGGTTGGGAGATCCCACCAAAAAGACAGCAGTTTTTTCCGTAGCAAAAATTTATGGGGTGGGATTACTCTTCCTACAGGAGACGCACCTTACTAGACATGTGCACACTGAAATATTTTGTTTCGAAATATCGTTTTCATCCGAAAAATACATTTATTTAGTTACTCCCGAAATTCGTTTTTCTTTATTTTGTTTTTCGTTAAAAACTTGCATTCGTCCGAAAATCGAAATGAATTAAGGTCGAATCTGTCATTAAAGGCTTATTATGTTCAAAGTAGATTCGACGGAGCAGCTAAACTGTACGACGTCGCAATCCTACATTCCGGTTGAATTTTCCGGGATGCATTTGACCGGAAATGTACGACAGCAGCATCGTACAGTTTGTTTAGCTGCTCCGTCGAATCTTCTAACTTTCGACAGACACCATAAGCCAAAGATTTACGTTTGCATGTTTTCGTTTCTGTGTCGAATCTTCATCGTTCATGCTCATTGGTCTACTCTGCCTCAGCAGTCAGCCAACCAAACTTTCACATTTGTTTCTCAATCAGAAGTGCAATGGCGGCCGCAAAATCCGACACTGTGTCTGGCTTAGATATGGCAGCACCAGCAACCCATGAAAACATGGAGGAGGACGTTCCTGGGCCTTCTATGGAGGCAGCATCCAAAAATGGGTGCAGGAGGGGGACACAAGCTGCAACCAGCAGGAAGCGTAACCTTATGTAGACTCACATTGAGTCCCAGGTCCTTGTAAGGGAAACGCTTTCTTGCTGGATGCAGCTGTGTGGCCCCCGCTCCAGGGAAACCACTTCGGAGTGGAAGCGGGAGAAGTGGGAGGAGATCTCCAGGAAGGTCGAGGAGACCTATCGCCATCGGCATGACCCGACTGCCTGTCGCAAAAAATTCAGAGACATAAAATGGTAAGTAACGTGTCTGATTATTTTTTTTTTTACATTTTAACCACTTCAGCCCCGGAGGTATGGCTGCCAAATGACCGTGCCACTTTGTGCGATTCGGCACTGCGACGCTTTAACTGACAATTGCGAGGTGGTGTGACGTTGCTCCCAAACAAAATTGACGTCCTTTTTTTCCCACAAATAGAGCTTTCTTTTGGTGGTATTTGATCACCTCTGCGGTTTTTATTTACTTTTTGCTATATAAGTATCCCCAACAAATATATAAAAAACAAATTTTTTCCTCAGTTTAGGCCGATATGTATTCTTCTACATATTTTTGGTAACAAAAATTGCAATAAGCGTTTATTGATTGGTTTGTGCAAAAGTTATAGCGTCTACAAAATAGGGATAGTTTTATGGCATTTTTATTAACAATTTTTTTTACCAGTAATGGCGGCGATCAGCGATTTTTATTGTGATTGCGACATTATGGAGGACACATCGGACACTTTTGATGCCATTTTGGGACCATTGTCATTTATACAATGATAAAAGCTCAAAAAATGCACTGATTTTACACACACACATAAACATATATTATTGCTATCACATGTGATGTCAGTAAAGTTAAGTGAAATTTTTTTTAAAAAAAGGAATAAATAATTTTCAATTTATCCTCCCTCCTGTGAAAAACCAAATTTGCGTATAGGTGTGCCTAGCCTACACATGAAAGCATAGTTTGCAGTTGCACATGTTAAATATATTATCGCCACAATCATTTTAAGAGCAGTAAGTGCTTTTAAGTTCCACTTGACCTGACCGCTTGTAGGTTACGCCCCCTTTCTGACCATGCCATATTCTGCTATTTAGTGCGTTGCAGCTTTAAATTGCACGCCCTGCGATGTACTTCCCAAATGAAATTTATGCTCTTCTCCAGCCACATATAGAGCTTTTATTGGTGGCATTAGATCACCGCTGGGTTTTACATTTTTTGTTATTGAAAAATAAAAAAGTTATATATATATATATATATATATATATATATATATATATATATATATATTAAAAAAAAAAGTGTTAGGGTGGCTGGACTTAACCAGCTTGCGGACCCGCCATATGTTTAGTTACTATGGGGGCGTCCACATCCGCAAGTGGGTTAATGCTTTGCAAAAGAAACAAGAAAGGAAATTTTACACTATGCACAGTTTACACAAGCGCGTAATAGAAAGGTGGACTGGAGTGGACAATGGACATTTACTCGGCACAATCCCAATCCTGTCTTTAATTATTTATTGTGCACCAAAAAAGCATACGTTTTTCTTACAATAAATTGGTTAATAAATAAATGTGCAAACCTTATTAGGGTGCCTTATTATGTGCCTAATCCAAAAATTCCATTTGCATTGTTTCATTCTACGGGTTCATTCTACATGTGTTTCATGTGTTGATGTCATTTTCAGATTACTATTGTAGTTTAATTGTGGAACCCGTTTCTCTTCTCTTTTTGTTTTGCAGTTCCATAGTGCGTAAGCACAGGCAGTTGGGGGGGCGCAGAGGGAAGCAGGTGCCTCTCCTCCCTCATGAGAAGGAGCTCTTAGCAGCTGTAGGGGAGGATGTTGGTGTCAGCATTGCATTGTGTGCAGGACATTTTTTTTGTCAAGCATGCGACACGACATAGTCATTTACCATGATGTGTTTGATTTTATTTGAAGATCGTCTCCAGGCCCAGCGCCACCGAAGGCAGAGGGAGGAGGAGCAGGAGTCCTCCACATCATCAACGTGCAGTAAGTACTGTAGTAGTGACACTAATACAGTGGTTCCTTTTCCATTTGTCCAGCCTTCCATTGTTGATTCCAGTGTCATTGCTTCTCGCTCATGCAGTGACAGGTAGAGCCTCTGTGACGCTCTGTCAGGTAACGCAAGCGAATTGTGTAACTTACGTAATCTGACAGAACGTCGCCGCTCTGATCTGAGGCACCTGATCAATGGCGGTGCACCTAGCACTCGCCGGCGCCACTGGAACCAGGACAGGTAAGTGCCTTGTATTTGTTTTTTTTTAATGATTTTTTCTAAATGGTGAATGCATGTCCCTGCCTTGTAGATACACGTTAGTGACCTGCCCTGTATTGCCATGCTAATGGTTAATTAATGTTATCTATTTACGCTACAATATATTTATTTAGGTTTATTAACGTTCATCATTTCTCCTTTATAAATAGGTGTCATCTAGTCAGAGGGGGAGACTCAGGAGGAGGAGCCTGAGGCAGCAACGCCCACATGTAAGTTAGTATAATCTTGCTGGTATCTGCTGCGTGATCATACATGTTTCAATGTTCTTGTACTAATGTGTGAGATTGTTGTACCATGCAGATTGTAATGTTCTTTTCTATCATTAATCAACAGCTACTGAGGTGGAGGAGACCTGCCCTGTAAAGGCTGCTGGGGATGCGGCAGAACAGCCAGACGTGGCAGATCCAGGGAGTAAGCATAACTTTTTTTGTATTTTCCAGGCAAATATAGTATTTTAAATATGAAATGCTGATGGCATACCTTGTCTAGAATAGCTTGTGATTTATTCTGCAAGGCTTCGGTTTAGCTGGAATTATGAATTATATTAGTTCCCCTCTGCAGCTGATTCCAGTCTTCCTGTTAGCGTGACCTGTGAATGTGACAGACTCACCCGAGACAGAGGCTATTGGAGGGGACTGAACGCTAGCCTCTTGCCAACAGATTATGGACCCTGGCATTTGGGGGAATGGTGCTCTCTGTGAGCTGTATGCCTGGGGAGCGTGGGGTTGGTGTTACTTTGGATTCAGCTCCATGTCCCCCCAAAACATACAGACTCTGGAGACCCTGTATTTGCCATAGTAGCAATAGTGACTGAGCCATACTGTTGGGACTCATACTGTGAGAAGATGCTAATGTCGTCAACTCCACTCACCTGTCTGATGTCAGCTATAATGTGTTTAGTAATGGTTTAGTCTAGGTTCTAAGGGTATTCAACTCATTGTTGTTTGTTCTAATTAACCCTGTGTTGATGTTTATGGTAATGTGTGTTAATTGAATGAGCTGATCACATTAGGCACCAGCACTGGCTAGGAGACGAACAGTCTAGGCTGAGGAGGGGGGAGATTGTTGTTTGTATTGTAATTTGTATTTAGCTCCTGCTATTGTGTTTATACTACTGTGTGAAACTCGGTGCCCACAAGTCTGTCCTACAGATCATGTCTCTAAGTTATCTGGTCTGGGTAAATTTTGTAGTAAATTAGCTCATGTTAATTAGGTTAGCTTTGAGTCATCCTGGTGTATAAATTTGTGTAAGATCTCAAATAAAGAGTTAGTCCTGATGTACTCCAAGACTGGTGTTGTCTAGTTCTAGGGGGTTCCTATAGCCAGATCCATTGGACTCGTGTTCCAGAACTTAGGAAGCAGTATACTGATGGAAGCACTCAAGTGGAGTGTGGGATGTTCCGTGACAGTGAATAACACAGCAGGCTGGAGGGGGTGTGTCAGAAAAGAATCTTCAGCTATTGGCTGGCAGTCCCTGGACATGTTCAATCTCTGGCATGCCCCTAATGCATGCATTAACACTTTTCTCATGATGTTATACCTGAGTAACCTACCTAGCCTAGAACAGAAGTGGGGCTTATTCAAAAATCAGTGGCCTTACAAAATTATCAACTTTAAAAAGTAGCCTGCTATATTTTATTAAACAACTTTTTATTAGGTCATCCCAAATGCAATGGCTTGAATGGCTTCTCTTTGGTGAGTGTAATGTTAAAAGCTGGTATAGCTGATATGTTTTTCTGCAAGTGCAACTGATCTTCCATATTTGCCAAAGTCAGTCAGTCTGGATGAGGTAGATTAGTTAGCACTTAGGCGTCCATTACGTCTTAAGATTTTCTCCAGCCGCCCGTGCGACCAAGCGGATAAAATCTTTGGGAGATTCCCCTTTACACTGCTTGATGTGTAGAGGGGAATCCCTTTGTACTCTGGCCGGGGAGGACACTCAGCTCCGCCCCAGTCAGAGTACAGTAAAGTAGTACTACACCTTCCTGTACAGCTCTGCAAACTTGGTATGACGCAGCAAATTGACACAGACACCACTATCTCCTACACACAAATTGATTAGGTGCATCTCACTAAATATCAAAAATGGAAAACTGGTATGGAAGTGAAAACATCTCAAGATGTTACAGGATTGTCTACAAGGGCTGGGAGATCTTTGCCTTTATATAATGTTAGGCTGAAGAAGCCATGTGTATTGTATTATCTATCTATCTAATGTATTTTCTTTTCTTCACAGGTGAAGTCTTCATCGTTCAACTGCACCCTGTGGACGAAGGCCTGGACCTGCCCGCGTCTGATCGGACTGACTGTCCTTCCTCCCCAGTGGTTTCTACAGGGCATGTTCTCCTCCACCCTTCATCAACATCCCCCCACCTGGACAGTGACACACCCATTGGTGCCTCCTCCCCAGTGCATCCTTCTCCACCCGCTCCAGAACAAGTACACATCCCCCATCCTCCAGATCCACATGTGACTGATTATCTGCGGCGCATTGTGGAGGTCCAAGAGAGACAATATGCCTTAACCCGGAGGCTGTGTCAATCTTTGGCCCTCCACAATCGCCGGCAGCTCCGTCCCTATGTGCTCTGGAGAGGTACCAATGTAGCCTCAGGAGACACCTGGAGGCTACGCGGTACCTTGGTGACCAGTTGGCTGGGATTAATATGTCCCTACAGCGACTGGTCACCAGGTTGGGGGAGAATGTACTTTTTTTATTTTAATTTTTTGTTTGTTTTGTTTATGTTAAAAATAAAAAAATTTTGTTCAGAAATAATTGTTTTCTTGAGTTTTGCTTTCCTTGTTAGATTTGTGTGATGTTTATCTAAATGAACTAGTCCATATATTGTTACTAACTTACTATAGGCCTTATAATTGTAGTTTTTCTACATTTAATCATCAGGCTGAACTTAGAAAAGTGTTGAGATTTCTCTCTACACTATTTCAATGTGCAAAGGGTAATCCCATGTATTGTGTCCAGTCACGCCGTTCAGCTTTCCCTCCACCAGAATACACAACAGATAGTTACAGCAGGGGTTACTATACAGTCCTCGACAGTTCACAGGACATAGGTTGCAGGCTTGCAATCATGAGGGCAACAGTTAACCGGACAGAGGTTCACAGGCTAACGCAATCACAAGGGGCAACAGTTCAAAGGGCAGTGTCATGGTTATGCAATAGAGTTTGTCTATCAGCATACCTGTCTCCATGTGTTCATCTCTAGAGACCAGCTGACCTCACCTGACTGCTTTTGTAAGCTCTCCTCTAGCATGGCTCCACCATGGCTCCTATCAGGGAACCCTATATTAACCTGTGCACTGCAAGCCAGCAGTGCTGATCAACCATTGTGTGTTAGCTTTCGTGTGTACTGGCTGTGTTTCCTACGTCTGATTCCAGTTAACTGACTTTGGCCTGTTCTCTACTATTCCTGTCTGCTCGTGATCCTGACCTTTGGCGTGTCCCTGACCATCCCTGTTTGCCTGTGACCCTGAACCTTGGCGTGTACTCTGTTGTCCTTGTCTGCTTGTGGCCCCAACCTTGGCTTATCCCTTACTTGCTTGTTGTTCCAGCCTGCTGCCTCTTTCCTCTTCTCCTGTAGTCTACCGTGAGCATGAGCTGTGAGACCCTGGGGGCCGCAACCTGGAGCCAGACTGCAGCGCAGTCCATCCTCACCACTAGAGGCTCTGGTGAACACCTGCTGGCTCTTAGACTCCGCGCCCTGGGGAATCTATGCTCTAGCTCCCAGTGGGATCTGTGTTAGTGATCCAGTAGACCTGCTTCCTGAACCTCCCAGGGTTCAATCCACAGCAGCCAGTCCTAGAGTCCACTACCTAGCGGTGCACTTCCGATTCCTACAGAGTGCATCTGTCACCTAGCCTCAAGGTGACCTGACAGGCAGTCATCATTTCCAGGGCTTGAGTAACATGGCAGCAGGGTAGATTACTCACTCACACTGGTGACTTTGAACAATTGCAGATGGTCATGAAACAGGCGGAGGATCAGAGAGGGCCCTGGTATCCCCAGGGTCAGAGATGGTAAATGGGAGGGGTCCTGGGCATCTGGATGCAGCTCAGCAGTGACCATGACCAACTAATCTATCTTGCATAGAATCACATTTCCAACTGTATGCTTCTTTTGTGCTATGTTGTGTTGGTAACATATTCTGATCCTTGAGTTGACAGTCTCTCCATCAAGAGGAACTGTCATGCTGTTGAGGTCATCTTTAATCATTGTCTCTTATTTCCAGACCATCAAACAAAAATGGTTAAATTAGCATATGTTGCTATTTGTATTTACAAAGACAGCAACACGTGAGCAGTAGAGCCATGTCAAGGCTTCAACCCTTGCTACTGTCCATTCACACAACATTCTTTCATGCAATCATGCACACTCTAGTCACTCTACACAACATTCATTACAAAAAAGGGTGATAGAAGAAATAAAGGGAAAAATTTGGATTGCTTAAAACAATATAATTCTATTTAAATCTTGGGGTCACACCAAAGTCAAGTAGACATTTTCTATTGTGTCAAGTGGTAAGAAAATAAGAAAAAAATTATTTTCCTCAACATTTGGATGGTTCCTCTGAGTCCCATCTATCTTCGCGGTCCATTCACATAACATTCATTCATGCAATCATGCACACTCAAGTCACTCTAGTCCCATCTATCTTCACATGGTAACAATGATTCAGGTCTCACAAGTTAAGGGTAGGGTAACCCAGCTTGGGGAGGTTAAATCTGAGGAAAGTTATTTGTTCGATCAAATGGGGTGTTAGTTGTGAATAGGGATGAGCCGAACACCCCCCTGTTCGGTTCGCACCAGAACATGCGAACAGGAAAAAAGTTCGCTCGAACACGCGAACACCGTTAAAGTCTATGGGACACGAACATGAATAATCAAAAGTGCTAATTTTAAAGGCTTATATGCAAGTTATTGTCATAAAAAGTGTTTGGGAACCCGGGTCCTGCCCCAGGGGACATGGA